>NC_065447.1:121600596-121905096 GCF_917563875.1 Diabrotica virgifera virgifera
AATAATAATCTTTCATTCTGGGTGTAAATTTTAAAAAGTATTTATTAGTTTTCTCAGAATTCGTAAAAAATGAATGCATTTAAATAGCATTGGACCGAGATTTTGCGCCTACCCCCTTAAGAGAGAGTTTACTGTATTTCATATTATTACTAGAATTTATTACTTTAAACTTTTTATCGCTCTTTTTTCGTGTATTTAATTCCATTATATTGTAATTGTACATTCAATTTTTTTGTATATTTTTACACGTTTTATTACTTTCGAAATAACAATAACTATAAAATCGATTTTTCAGCCTACTTGGGTCAAAAAAATACGCAATTTTCGGAAATTTCGTTAAATGAGAACATTTACCTACATTTCTTGTATTTAAGCTTTTAATAAGATTTTTAAAAATAATTTAGATTATTTAATAGATACATTCACCGGCACGAAAAACGGGCACCCCAAAAAATGGGTTATTTTTGATGGCTCGTATCTCCTAAACCTATTCTCCGATTTAAGTATTTCTTTAATATGTTATAGCCTTATTCTTTAACTCTATCGCTGTAATAATATTGTTTCTAGACAGGTAAATTATCATTGTATACTGGGCGTACCAATCAAACTGGTTTTTTTTTAAATTTTCACAACACCCTGTGGAATATTCTAGCCTTTATACAATATTGAAATTAAAACCCAACTATAGGTTTTCTTAACGTTCTGTTTGTTATTCATTCGCTTATGTTGGATAATAAAAAAGTTAGGGACTTTAACAACTAAACATGTTCTTTATCTGTTCTTTATCAATACATGGTGTTTCTAAATAAGTGCGACAAACTTTAAGGGGTAATTCTGCATGAAAAAATAATGATCGTTTACTTGATAAAGCTATGTCCGCAAATGCTTGCAAATATAAAATTATTTTGCCAAACGATCATTATTTTTTCATGCAGAAATTACCCCTTAATGTTTGTCGCACTTATATTTAGAAACACCTATATCGATAAAGAACATGGCTAGTTGTTAAAGTCCTTAACTTTTTTATTATCCAACGTAAGGGAATGAATAAAAAAACAGAATGTTAATAAAACCTGGAGCTATAGTTAGGCTTTAATTTAAATATTTTATAAAGGCTAGAATATTCCACAGGGTGTTGTGAAAATTGAGAAAAAACCCCAGTTTGATTGGTACACCCGGTATACAATGAAAATTTACCTGTCTATCAACAATATTATCATAGCTATATTGTTAAAGAATAAGGCTATAACATATTAAAAAAATTACTTAAATCGGACAACAGGTTTGGGAGATACGAGCCATCAAAAATTACCCATTTTTTTGGGGTGCCCGTTTTTCGTGCCGGTGAGTGTAGATTAAATTAGAAGTTCATTGTAAAAAAGGAAGTAAACAAAAACACGAGAAAAATGAATTTATATAAGTAAATAGGTAAGTAAATATTATAGATTAAAATAAGTACAGAAAATATATAATTATAGAGATATATAATCACTTATTGTACCTTCATTTAAGGCTAACTTTAAAAGTAAAGCAGATCTGCTATTATTCATGTTTAAAAACAAAAGGCACACAAAACACTAAGTACGATTAGGACCGCGAATCTACAACAGATAAATGTCTGGAAACCGTTACACAGAGTTGCCAAAAAACGGAAGTCACACCGAGCGGTGTGGTATACGGAAGACGCTACGCGTTGTGTACATAACCTGTATAGTAGCACGGGAGCGAAACTAGCGCTGGTGATATACCGTCGAACTAAAATCTGATCTTATGAGTATGTTAGATACGATATGACTTCCAGCGAAATTTTTAATATAAGCCTTCTGATACCATCTAGTAGCCAAATTCGTAAAAATATAGGCAAAACGTTGTGACTTCCGAAATCGGAAGTCATAACGGTATATATGAAGTAACAACGTATTACGAGAATCTACTTTGGAAGTCACATGGATACATGTATCAATATATATATATATATATATATATATATATATATATATATATATATATATATATATATATATATATACAGGGTTGTTCACCTTATTCGCCTCGGTCTCTGTACGGAAAACCACTTGATATTTAAAAAAAATTTATTCACAGAAATATACAGGGCCTTTAATGCTACAACCTAAAAATAATGTGAATTATACAGGGTGCTCCAAAAAAGAGTGGTATATCAAAGTTATATTTTTTCTTACGGAATGCACTATATCTGATGACATTACTGAATTGACCTTAAAAAATAAGCTATACTTTTATAAGGGTTCCCTATACCTAAATACAGGGTGTTTTGATTTATTTCGATTTTTATGAAAATGTAAGGTTTTAGAAAAAATAAATATCTACGAATCTAAGAATCAGTAACAAATTCCTTCTTGGATCTTAATAATAGACTATTTAGCATACTTAAACAGATGCTTGTTGCAACAAAATTTCTTACAGGGTGGTCAAAATATGAGATTGTTCTATTAACAAATTCAAGCTGTAATAACTTACTTATTTTAAATAGAATACCCTGTATCTTACTAGTCTATCGCGTAGAAAATTTACTTAGCTTTCAATTTATATTAGGGTTTCCTATACCTATCTTTTACAGGGTGGTCAAAATATTAGATTGTTCTATTAACAAATTCAAGCTGTAATAAGTTACTTATTTTAAATGGAATACCCTGTATCTTACTAATCTATCGCGTATAAAATTTACTTTGCTTTCAATTCTTATTAGGGTTACCTATGCGTATCTCCCTTCATTTTTGAAATATTTAAAGATTTGTAAGCTTTAAAAATTAGAATTAAGTACCTATGTCGTGGTTATGTACAACACATCACCAACACCGACAATATACTTAAATATCTTAGTCAAGATACTTTCGTTAATAAAATTCATATTTTTATCATTTAATCACACAGAGTGTTCTTATTTTAAATGACATACTCGATATTCTATTCTTTATAATGGAAGATATTTAAAATCTCTTCAATTCCATGTAAACATTCTCAATACACATGTTATTCTGTAAATGTTAATTCCCATGTTATTCTGTAAATACCCATTTTTACATATTTTTGTACAATAGGCTCGTTTTCGTCATAGTAGCCATTGCATTTAATTGTCTGTAATTGCGATTCAAAGATTCAAACAAAAAGTGGTGTTCTTAAATTTATTTAATAACCATTGGTTTAAGATATGGAAAATACTTATACGGAATGAAATATAATTTAAGTATCTTCCAGAATTCGGCATCTAATATAGGCTATGCAGTTTAATATAAACATATTATTCTACGTCACATGTAGGCCAAAATCAACTAAAATAATACAACACTCTGTGTGATTACATGATAACAATGAAAATTTTATTATTGACAGTATCATGTCTAAGTATATTGCCGGTGTTGGTGATGTGTTGTACATAATATGTAACCACGACATATTTACTTAATTCTAATTTTTAAAGCTTGCAAATTAGGAAATCTTTAAATATTTAACAAATGAAGGGAGATAGGTATAGGAAACCCTAATAAGAATTGAAAGCTAAATAAATTGTCTACGCGATAGGCTAGTAAGATACAGGGTGTTCTATTTAAAATAAGTAAGTTATTGCAGCTTGAATTTGTTAATAGAACAATCTAATATTTTGGCCACCCTTTAAAAAGATAGGTGTAGGAAACCCTAATACAAATTGAAAGATAAGTATATTTTCTACGCGATAGACTAGTAAGATACAGGGTGTTCCATTTAAATTAAGTAAGTTATTACAGCTTGAATTTGTTAATAGAACAATCTCATATTTTGACCACCCTGTAAGAAATTTTGTTGCAGTAAGCATCTGTTTAAGTATGCTAAATAGTCTATTATTAAGATCCAAGAAGGAATTTGTTACTGATTCTTAGATTCGTAGATATTTATTTTTTTCTAAAACCTTACATTTTCATAAAAATCGAAATAAATCAAAACACCCTGTATTTAGGTAAAGGGAACCCTTATAAAAGTATAGCTTATTTTTTAAGGTCAATTCAGTAATGCCATCAGATATAGGGCATTCCATAAGAAAAAATATAACTTTGATATACCACTCTTTTTTGGAGCACCCTGTATAATTCACATTATTTTTAGATTGTAGTATTAATGGCCCTGTATATTACTGTGAAGAAATTTTTTTAAAATATCAAGTTGTTTTCCGTACAGACATCGAGGCGAATAAGATGAACCACCCTGTATATATATATGTATATATATATATATATATATATATATATATATATATATATATATATATATATATATATATATATATATATATATATATATATATATATATATCAAGCAGTGATTCTTGAGGATGCAGTCTATTTTGGCCCACAAGACAAAGAAAACTCTTTGACTTACTGTCAAGCTTTCGAATTTATTTTAATTCTTTTTCAAGACATCTGTTGACAAAAATATACAATTATAAAAATTATGTAGGTACTTACAATTTTCTTAATTACTTACTAGTCATGAGATTACATTGAAAAAATTTTAAACTTTACTAAAAGGACAATTATGCACATAGGTATGAAAAATTATTTTTAAAAACTTCAGTTATGTTGTCATGTTTGAAATATGTCATGAAATATGTAAAGTGTATACACTTTATATAGGAGGAAAGTAAAACTAGTAACAACATATTTTTTATTTTTTTATTAGATTTTATTAGATTGATCTATGAAAAAAAAAATTAATAACATCAAACCCAATTAGTCCAGTCATTTTTTAAAGCATGTTGGAGTTTAATGTTGGATTATATGATAGAAAATCAGATTATGATGTACTAATTTTTTTTTTTTTGTTGATATGCTAATATGTAACAATAAATGTTACTTAATTTGTCTATATCTGATTTTCTATTTATACATTTTTTATTTTTCTGTATATGTGTCATTTCTATAAATAACCTTTTCTGTTCATTTTTTACCCTCTGTAGGATTGACGCTTGTGAAAAATTAAATGTATGATTTAAATTAATCGAGTGGTCGGCTAACGCACAAGCTTGTGATTTATTTGTGTTAATATCACTTCTGTGAGATATTATTCTACTGTGCAATGTACGAGAAGTTTCTCCTATATAAACTTTATCACAGTCTGAGCAAGGAATTTGATAAACAACTTTTGAACTTTCTTTGGTCGTTAGAGGATCCTTAGTTTTAGTGTATAAATTTGCTATAGTTTTAACATTTCTAGTAGCAATTTGTATGTTTTCTAATCCTTTAAATAATTTTAGAAGTTTTGGTGTTAAGAATGGAATATAAGGTAAAGATCCAAATGTTTGTGATGTTGCTGGTACTAAGGTGTCAACTGGAGGGTTATTGTTTTGGTTATTATTTATTTCTTGGCTTGCCGTGATGGAAGGTGGAGAGGTTGCAGTACTAAAAATTAATTTATTAAGTAGGCCTACCGGATAAGAGTTTTCCATTAATATGGTTTTTAGTCTCTTCAAACTCTGTTCTCTATATGTTGGATGAGATATTTTTATTACTCTACTTTTTAGTCCCAAAATTAAGTTTATTTTCATTCTTGTAGGATGTTCTGAATAATAATTTATGAATCTATTGCTAGAAATCGGTTTTCGATACCATTCTGTTTTGAGACTATTATCTTCAGTGCGATGGACTATCATATCCAGAAAAGGGAGACTGTTATTTTGTTCTCTTTCAGCAGTGAACTGTAATTGGTTACATTGGTTGTTAAAAATATTTAAAACCTCATTCATTTTGTCATTAGGTACTGCTAGGATTAAATCATCTACAAAACGTTTAACAAACGGAATATGAAAAGGTATTATTTTTAAACAATCTTCAATAAGATCGTCAAGAGCGTAGTTGCAGATGATTGGCGATAATGAGCTTCCCATAGGAGTGCCTGATGTTTGTTTGTAATAACTATTATTAAATTTGCAGATGTTGGTATCAAAGATGAAATGTAATATTTCTTTTAGTGTATTTAAATTTAATGTACAATGTGATTGGATCTCATTGATCTTATTGAAGATTGTTTAAAAATAATACCTTTTCATATTCCGTTTGTTAAACGTTTTGTAGATGATTTAATCCTAGCAGTACCTAATGACAAAATGAATGAGGTTTTAAATATTTTTAACAACCAATGTAACCAATTACAGTTCACTGCTGAAAGAGAACAAAATAACAGTCTCCCTTTTCTGGATATGATAGTCCATCGCACTGAAGATAATAGTCTCAAAACAGAATGGTATCGAAAACCGATTTCTAGCAATAGATTCATAAATTATTATTCAGAACATCCTACAAGAATGAAAATAAACTTAATTTTGGGACTAAAAAGTAGAGTAATAAAAATATCTCATCCAACATATAGAGAACAGAGTTTGAAGAGACTAAAAACCATATTAATGGAAAACTCTTATCCGGTAGGCCTACTTAATAAATTAATTTTTAGTACTGCAACCTCTCCACCTTCCATCACGGCAAGCCAAGAAATAAATAATAACCAAAACAATAACCCTCCAGTTGACACCTTAGTACCAGCAACATCACAAACATTTGGATCTTTACCTTATATTCCATTCTTAACACCAAAACTTCTAAAATTATTTAAAGGATTAGAAAACATACAAATTGCTACTAGAAATGTTAAAACTATAGCAAATTTATACACTAAAACTAAGGATCCTCTAACGACCAAAGAAAGTTCAAAAGTTGTTTATCAAATTCCTTGCTCAGACTGTGATAAAGTTTATATAGGAGAAACTTCTCGTACATTGCACAGTAGAATAATATCTCACAGAAGTGATATTAACACAAATAAATCACAAGCTTGTGCGTTAGCCGACCACTCGATTAATTTAAATCATACATTTAATTTTTCACAAGCGTCAATCCTACAGAGGGTAAAAAATGAACAGAAAAGGTTATTTATAGAAATGACACATATACAGAAAAATAAAAAATGTATAAATAGAAAATCAGATATAGACAAATTAAGTAACATTTATTGTTACATATTAGCATATCAACAAAAAAAAAAAAATTAGTACATCATAATCTGATTTTCTATCATATAATCCAACATTAAACTCCAACATGCTTTAAAAAATGACTGGACTAATTGGGTTTGATGTTATTAATTTTTTTTTTTCATAGATCAATCTAATAAAATCTAATAAAAAAATAAAAAATATGTTGTTACTAGTTTTACTTTCCTCCTATATAAAGTGTATACACTTTACATATTTCATGACATATTTCAAACATGACAACATAACTGAAGTTTTTAAAAATAATTTTTCATACCTATGTGCATAATTGTCCTTTTAGTAAAGTTTAAAATTTTTTCAATGTAATCTCATGACTAGTAAGTAATTAAGAAAATTGTAAGTACCTACATAATTTTTATAATTGTATATTTTTGTCAACAGATGTCTTGAAAAAGAATTAAAATAAATTCGAAAGCTTGACAGTAAGTCAAAGAGTTTTCTTTGTCTTGTGGGCCAAAATAGACTGCATCCTCAAGAATCACTGCTTGATATTTGAATATACAGTCAAGAATACCATAATCTTATATATATATATATATATATATATATATATATATATATAAAAATAAATAAGCAAAATCATTGGCTAATACTCGTAAAGTGAATGTGAATTTAGTTGGAAATATATAAAATGATGAAGGGTCATCATTCCATACATTTCTGTGCAACTATATACACCGGTGTTTCGGCCTATTTGGGCTTCGTCAGTATAGTGTATCAAGTTAAAAAAGTTGTTTGTTAACTTGATACACTATACTGACGAAGCCCAAATAGGCCGAAACACCGGTGTATATAGTTGCACAGAAATGTATGGAATGATGACCCTTCATCATTTTATATATTTCCAACTAAATTCACATTCACTTTACGAGTATTAGCCAATGATTTTGCTTATTTATTTTTATATTTGTACTCGATTATCCAACATCATTTATCATAAAGAATAATATATATATATATATATATATATATATATATATATATATATAAAGAATAATATATATATATATATATATATATATATATATATATATATATATATATATATATATATATATATATGCTTTCTGTTGTTTTCCGGGTTTGACTCCGCGTTGAATAATTTTGGTTTTGATAAAAACCATTATTTTGACGACGTTTCGGCAAGATCTCACTTGCCATTGTCAAGTCAGGTAGTTCCGCTTCTCGCTGCTGCTTGAAGTAAACTGAATTTTTACTCACGATACCGTCGCTTATGTAGTTGATCCTGATGCTGCTTACCCTGCGCGAACTCTGGCTCTTGTTATTGGTCCGGTGTAGGTTGCAGTCGTCGGCGGGATGTTACGCGTGGATGTTGCGGCCTGATTTATTTTGGTCTTTTTCTTCAATACCGTTTTCCAAGTTGTAGGAAGCCGTTGCGCATCATCTCTTTGGTTTAAGCCGTTGGGATTTCTTTCAATTTCTATCGATTCTCTGATTTCCCGTTTTCTTTTTATTTCGATGTTAGCTAACATCGTTGTTTGGTTCAGGTTTATTGTGTGTCCTGTATTTGCGACATGTTGAGCCAGGGATGACGTGGTTTCTCCCCTTTCGATAGCATTTCGGTGTTCTTCTCGTCTTACCTGGATTCTTCGGTTGGTCTGTCCAATGTACGACTTTCCACAATCCCCACACGGAATCTCGTATACACCTTGGCTTTCTAACGATATTTTGGTCTTTGGTGTTGGTAAAATAGTTGAGATCTTTCTGTCCGTATTAAATATCGTTTCTATGTTGTGTTTTCTCAGCACTCTCCCTATTTTCTCTGTCGTACCCTTCACATATGGCAGAATGGTTTTGCCGATCGGCTTATTGTCTTCTGTAGGGTCCTTATCTCTTCTTCGAGCATTTTGAGCTTTTTCGATGTTGTATGTTGAGAAGCCGTTTTTTCTTAACGCTGTTTTCACGTTATGCATTTCTTCATTTTGATGTTCTTGGTCTGTCAGTCTTTCGGATCTTGTAATCAAGGTTTTGATGACTGAATGCAATTGTGCAGGATGGTGGTGTGAAGCAGCATTTAGATATCTATCGGTATGTGTCGGTTTCCGATACACTGTATGGCCTATGTGTCCGTCTTGTTTCTTTATTATTAACACATCTAAGAATGGAATTTGATCGTTTTCTTCCAGTTCCATGGTAAACTGAATTTTATGGTGGATATTGTTGATGTGTTCTAAAAAAGCCTTTAGTTTTTCTTCTCCGTGGGTCCAGATAATAAAAGTGTCATCCACGTATCTAAGCCACAGTTTGGGTTTGTATTCAGCTGTTTCTATTGCCCGCTGTTCTATTTCCTTCATAAACAAGTTCGCTATTACTGGTGACAGTGGAGAACCCATCGGTGCTCCCTCAATTTGTTTATATCTTTGTTCCTTATAGATGAAATAAGTGTTATTTAAACAGTGTTTGGTTAGGTTTAGTGTATCCGGTGATATTGGATACTTTTTGCTTATGATGTCCAGTGATTCATCTACAGGAACATTCGTGAAAAGTGAGACAACATCGAAGCTGACTAGCAAATGTCCCGGCTCAAGAGTCACACCTTTTATACGCTCGATGAAGTGGCTCGCGTTCTTGACGTAAGAATCCGCTTCTTCCGCGTATGGTTGCAGCTGTTGGGCCAGAAATTTCGCCAGCGGTTGTAAGGGAGATCCGATGGAACTCACAATTGGTCGCAGTGGTAATCCTGCCTTGTGTACCTTGGGTAGGCCGTAAAATTTTGGGCATCTAGATGACTTCTCTCTAGGTATGAGATGGACCTGTTGTTCTTTATTGATATTTGAGGCTTTGATCTTGGCTTTTGTTATTTTCTCTAGATAGGTTGTCGGGTCTGACGAGATGCTTTGATATGTTGTATCATTTAAGATGTCGTTTATTTTTGTTTCGTAGTCTTGAATATTCATCACTACCGTAGCGTTGCCTTTGTCAGCTGGAAGCACGATGATTTCTTTGTTGTTCTTCAAATTATGTAAGGCTTCTTTCTCTTCCCGTGTTAAATTTCTTTTTGGTGGTTTAGCTGTTCTTAATATTTTTGATACGTCTTGGCGTATGATCTCGGCTGTTTCTGCTGGGAGATTAGTAATTGTAGTCTCTACCTCAGTAATGATGTTTTCTACGGGAATGTATGTAGGTGCAACATACGTCTACGATACCGTCGCTTATGTAGTTGATCCTGATGCTGCTTGCCCTGCGCGAACTCTGGCTCTTGTTATTGGTCCGGTGTAGGTTGCAGTCGTCGGCGGGATGTTACGCGTGGATGTTGCGGCCTGATTTATTTTGGTCTTTTTCTTCAATACCGTTTTCCAAGTTGTAGGAAGCCGTTGCGCATCATCTCTTTGGTTTAAGCCGTTGGGATTTCTTTCAATTTCTATCGATTCTCTGATTTCCCGTTTTCTTTTTATTTCGATGTTAGCTAACATCGTTGTTTGGTTCAGGTTTATTGTGTGTCCTGTATTTGCGACATGTTGAGCCAGGGATGACGTGGTTTCTCCCCTTTCGATAGCATTTCGGTGTTCTTCTCGTCTTACCTGGATTCTTCGGTTGGTCTGTCCAATGTACGACTTTCCACAATCCCCACACGGAATCTCGTATACACCTTGGCTTTCTAACGATATTTTGGTCTTTGGTGTTGGTAAAATAGTTGAGAACGCGAGCCACTTCATCGAGCGTATAAAAGGTGTGACTCTTGAGCCGGGACATTTGCTAGTCAGCTTCGATGTTGTCTCATACATTCCCGTAGAAAACATCATTACTGAGGTAGAGACTACAATTACTAATCTCCCAGCAGAAACAGCCGAGATCATACGCCAAGACGTATCAAAAATATTAAGAACAGCTAAACCACCAAAAAGAAATTTAACACGGGAAGAGAAAGAAGCCTTACATAATTTGAAGAACAACAAAGAAATCATCGTGCTTCCAGCTGACAAAGGCAACGCTACGGTAGTGATGAATATTCAAGACTACGAAACAAAAATAAACGACATCTTAAATGATACAACATATCAAAGCATCTCGTCAGACCCGACAACCTATCTAGAGAAAATAACAAAAGCCAAGATCAAAGCCTCAAATATCAATAAAGAACAACAGGTCCATCTCATACCTAGAGAGAAGTCATCTAGATGCCCAAAATTTTACGGCCTACCCAAGGTACACAAGGCAGGATTACCACTGCGACCAATTGTGAGTTCCATCGGATCTCCCTTACAACCGCTGGCGAAATTTCTGGCCCAACAGCTGCAACCATACGCGGAAGAAGCGGATTCTTACGTCAAGAACGCGAGCCACTTCATCGAGCGTATAAAAGGTGTGACTCTTGAGCCGGGACATTTGCTAGTCAGCTTCGATGTTGTCTCACTTTTCACGAATGTTCCTGTAGATGAATCACTGGACATCATAAGCAAAAAGTATCCAATATCACCGGATACACTAAACCTAACCAAACACTGTTTAAATAACACTTATTTCATCTATAAGGAACAAAGATATAAACAAATTGAGGGAGCACCGATGGGTTCTCCACTGTCACCAGTAATAGCGAACTTGTTTATGAAGGAAATAGAACAGCGGGCAATAGAAACAGCTGAATACAAACCCAAACTGTGGCTTAGATACGTGGATGACACTTTTATTATCTGGACCCACGGAGAAGAAAAACTAAAGGCTTTTTTAGAACACATCAACAATATCCACCATAAAATTCAGTTTACCATGGAACTGGAAGAAAACGATCAAATTCCATTCTTAGATGTGTTAATAATAAAGAAACAAGACGGACACATAGGCCATACAGTGTATCGGAAACCGACACATACCGATAGATATCTAAATGCTGCTTCACACCACCATCCTGCACAATTGCATTCAGTCATCAAAACCTTGATTACAAGATCCGAAAGACTGACAGACCAAGAACATCAAAATGAAGAAATGCATAACGTAAAAACAGCGTTAAGAAAAAACGGCTTCTCAACATACAACATCGAAAAAGCTCAAAATGCTCGAAGAAGAGATAAGGACCCTACAGAAGACAATAAGCCGATCGGCAAAACCATTCTGCCATATGTGAAGGGTACGACAGAGAAAATAGGGAGAGTGCTGAGAAAACACAACATAGAAACGATATTTAATACGGACAGAAAGATCTCAACTATTTTACCAACACCAAAGACCAAAATATCGTTAGAAAGCCAAGGTGTATACGAGATTCCGTGTGGGGATTGTGGAAAGTCGTACATTGGACAGACCAACCGAAGAATCCAGGTAAGACGAGAAGAACACCGAAATGCTATCGAAAGGGGAGAAACCACGTCATCCCTGGCTCAACATGTCGCAAATACAGGACACACAATAAACCTGAACCAAACAACGATGTTAGCTAACATCGAAATAAAAAGAAAACGGGAAATCAGAGAATCGATAGAAATTGAAAGAAATCCCAACGGCTTAAACCAAAGAGATGATGCGCAACGGCTTCCTACAACTTGGAAAACGGTATTGAAGAAAAAGACCAAAATAAATCAGGCCGCAACATCCACGCGTAACATCCCGCCGACGACTGCAACCTACACCGGACCAATAACAAGAGCCAGAGTTCGCGCAGGGCAAGCAGCATCAGGATCAACTACATAAGCGACGGTATCGTGAGTAAAAATTCAGTTTACTTCAAGCAGCAGCGAGAAGCGGAACTACCTGACTTGACAATGGCAAGTGAGATCTTGCCGAAACGTCGTCAAAATAATGGTTTTTATCAAAATCAAAATTATTCAACGCGGAGTCAAACCCGGAAAACAACAGAAAGCACATATAGCTCCCGCGGAAACTTCAAGTGTAACATATATATATATATATATATATATATATATATATATATATATATATATATATATATATATATATATATATATATATATATATATATATATATATATATATATATTGATACATGTATCCATGTGACTTCCAAAGTAGATTCTCGTAATACGTTGTTACTTCATATATACCGTTATGACTTCCGATTTCGGAAGTCACAACGTTTTGCCTATATTTTTACGAATTTGGCTACTAGATGGTATCAGAAGGCTTATATTAAAAATTTCGCTGGAAGTCATATCGTATCTAACATACTCATAAGATCAGATTTTAGTTCGACGGTATATCACCAGCGCTAGTGTCGCTCCCGTGCTACTATACAGGCTATGTACACAACGCGTAGCGTCTTCCGTATACCACACCGCTCGGTGTGACTTCCGTTTTTTGGCAACCCTGTGTAACGGTTTCCAGACCTTTATCTGTTGTAGATTCGCGGTCCTAATCGTACTTAGTGTTTTGTGTGCCTTTTGTTTTTAAACATGAAAAATAGCAGATCTGCTTTACTTTTAAAGTTAGCCTTAAATGAAGGTACAATAAGTGATTATATATCTCTATAATTATATATTTTCTGTACTTATTTTAATCTATAATATTTACTTACCTATTTACTTATATAAATTCATTTTTCTCGTGTTTTTGTTTACTTCCTTTTTTACAATGAACTTCTAATTTAATCTACACTCACCGGCACGAAAAACGGGCACCCCAAAAAAATGGGTAATTTTTGATGTCTCGTATCTCCCAAACCTGTTGTCCGATTTAAGTAATTTTTTTTAATATGTTATAGCCTTATTCTTTAACAAAATAGCTATGATAATATTGTTGATAGACAGGTAAATTTTCATTGTATACCGGGTGTACCAATCAAACTGGGTTTTTTTTCTCAATTTTCACAACACCCTGTGGAATACTCTAGCCTTTATAAAATATTTAAATCAAAGCCTAACTATAGCTCCAGGTTTTATTAACATTCTGTTTTTTTATTCATTCGCTTACGTTGGATAATAAAAAGTTAAGGACTTTAACAACTAGCCATGTTCTTTATCGATACAGGTGTTTCTAAATATAAGTGCGACAAACTTTAAGGGGTAATTTCTGCATGAAAAAATAATGATCGTTTGGCAAAAGAATTTTATATTTGCAAGCATTTGCGGACATAGCTTTATCAAGTAAACGATCATTATTTTTTCATGCAGAATTACCCCTTAAAGTTTGTCGCACTTATTTAGAAACACCATGTATTGATAAAGAACATGTTTAGTTGTTAAAGTCCCTAACTTTTTTATTATCCAACATAAGCGAATGAATAACAAACAGAACGTTAAGAAAACCTGGGGCTATAGTTGGGTTTTAATTTCAATATTGTATAAAGGCTAGAATATTCCACAGGGTGTTGTGAAAATTGAAAAAAAAAACCAGTTTGATTGGTACGCCCAGTATACAATGATAATTTACCTGTCTAGAAACAATGTTATTACAGCGATATAGTTAAAGAATAAGGCTATAGCACAGGGGTGGGCAAAAGCCGGCCCGCGGGCCGGGTCCGGCCCTTTCGCTTACTTTGTCCGGCCCGTTGAAAAACCCCGCAAGTACCTAATCTTTTTAATCCCTTTTATGTGATTTTGTTGAAATCAACAGTAATAGTTTGCATAGTGTTCACATAAATTATTAAATATATAAATAATAGAGAGTATTATAATTACGAACAGCCTTAGCTAACTATATTTTTAAAAACTGTTTAATTGTAACTATTTACTTTAAATTTCTTTTAAAATATAGGGAAATCCCCGGAGATTCATAATTGTTTATTGGGTATTAATAATCGTATTTAACTCTCAAGGTCTCAAGACAAGCACTCGGTGTTTGGGTATCTATTTCAACCATATCACTGACAGTTTATGATCTAAATACCTCAGCACTTTGGTCCCAATAATATGATTCTTTATTTATTAAATCTGAATTAAGTATGGTTGTTTGGAATACCTACTTCAGCATAAAATTCATTGTTACCGATTTTTGCCGAAGTTTTACAACTACTTCGAAAGACGCGTATAAGTTTATTTTGATTTAGCACTGGTCGTATTTCCTATTACTCCTCACATTTCTTTTGATACAGTGTGTGTTATTTTGCAAATATATAATAAATTGAAAAAGTGGAGGACATTTTGTGAGTAAAATTTGAAAACATTGTTTTTATTTTATTGTATTAAAATATTTATTTGTAAGCATTTGCAAAATGATACAATCTAAAAAAAGAAAAGTTGATTTGGAATGCAGAAATTTTAATGAAGCATGGACAGAAAAATACCTTTTTACGAACATTGGTAAGAAAGCAATTTGTTTAGTTTGCCATTAAACCATTGCTGTTTTCAAGGAATATAATTTAAAGAGGCATTTTACATCAAAACATCCAAAATATGCATCGTTTTCTTTAGAAGGACTTAAAAATGCTGCAGACAACTTAGCAAAAAACTTAAATAAACAACAAAATATTTTTAGCAAACAAAGTAACATCGAGAAATCTACCACACAAGCAAGTTATGTTATTGCACACAAAATTTCTAAGTTATGTAAACCTTTTTCTGAAGCAGAATGTGTTAAACAGTGCATGGTAGAAGTGTCGGAGATATGTTGTCCTGAAAAAAAACATATTTTTGAAAATTTAAGCCTGTCAAGGAGAACAATAGTACGACGGATCGAAAATATTTCAGGAAATTTACTCGACCAGCTAAAAACAATAATTGCTGATTTTACATATTGTTCTCTGGCGTTGGATGAGTCCTGCGATATTACTGACACAAGTCAATTATTAATATTTATTCGGGGCATTAACAAAAAATGTGAAATTCGCGAGGAACTTCTTAGTGTGCGTCCAATGAAAGATACAACTACCGGTGAAGACTTCTTTAACGCTGTTGAAGAGTGTTTAGTTAAAGTAAATTTACCTTGGAACAAAATAGTAAGCATCACTACGGATGGCTGTCCTAGTTTAACAGGGAAAAATGTGGGCTTACTAAAACGAATCAGCGACAAAGTAAAACAGTTGCAGCCAGAACAAGACATATTATTTTTACACTGCATTATTCATCAAGAAGTGTTATGTAGAAAAGTTTTAAAATTGAATCACGTCGTTACTGTTGTGACAAAAGTTGTAAATTTTATCCGGGAACGTGCCTTAAATCATCGACAGTTTGTTGAATTTTTGAAAGAAATTAAAAGTGACTTTTACGAAATTCCTTACTACACTGAGGTGAGATGGCTTAGCATCGGTAAAGTTTTGGACAGATTTCAATATTTGCTTGATGAAATAGTATCCTTCTTGTCGATAAAAGAAAAACTACATGATTTTCCTGAATTGCAAAATGAGGCATGGCTAAACGATTTGTCGTTTTCTGTAGATATTGCAAAATATTTAAATGAACTTAATGTAAATTTACAAGGGAAAAACCAGTTCGCTTTCAATATGCACTCAAATGTCAAAGCATTTATGATAAAACTAAACTTATTTGCTGAGAACTTTAATAAAAAAATATTAAACCACTTCCCATCATTACAAACACGACGAGAATTATTGAAAAATTCTGATTTTCTTAAATATAGTTCAGTAACACAAGACCTGCATACTGAATTCCAAAGAAGATTTCAAGATTTCAAAGCTATTGAAAAACCTTTGTCATTAATTAGTCAACCTTTCAATTTCGATGTGCAAGAAGCTCCTGTTGAAATTCAGCTAGAATTAATTGACTTACAGGCAAATAATTTATTAAAAGAAAATGTTCAATCAAACGAATTGAGTGCTTTCTACGGTGCTTTGAATACAGAACATTTTAAACATTTTTTAAACTATGTTCAAAAATACCTAGTTTTATTTGGTTCGACATATATTTGTGAAAGAACTTTTTCGTTGATGGTTTCCACGAAAAATAAATATCGATCACAAATTACTGACGAAAATCTACACTCGGTATTAAGGATTGCTACAAGTGATTTGGATCCCAATTTTGAAGAAATAATATCACATCAACATTCGCGATTTCACGTTTCGCATTAACTATTATAGAAGTTATACTTATAATGAGTATTCTAATAATTTTAACGTTTAATGTTTGTCTTTTTTTTTATAATTTTATTTAATATTAGGTATATTTACAAAATATGTATCAATATAAATTAATTTGTATCGTTAAAATATAAATAAATAAGAAAATAAAATCTTTCAATAACTGATTTATTTAATTACCATTAATTTATTATTATTCTTCTAACGCCGACTCCACTAATGAAGGTTGGCTAAAACACCATTGCAAATTCGTCTCTATTTTCTGCTTTTCTTAAAAGCGTCTGTGTGTTTAACCCGGTCCAGTCTCAAATGTTTTCAGTCAGAATATTTGTCGTCTACCAGGACCCCTTTTTCCTTCGAACAACTCGTACATATCATTTCTGAGCATGTGCCGTAAATATGTCTCCTTTTAATGGAGATCAAAAGTTCTCTGTCTCTTTCCATTTCGTGCAACATCATTTTGTTCGTATATGATCGGTCCATGGTATTTTCTAAATTCTCCCAAAAAGCCACATCTCAAAAGCTTCCGGCTTTCTCATTAAGTCAGCATTAACAATCCAAGCTTCGGCACCATAAAAAAGAATAGAGTGGATGTTGTTCTGAAGCTATTTCCTTGTGGCATTTTTATGATTAATTATTTATATGGGAAATAAGCCACAATTAAAATGAAAAAAATAATTTTATTAACGTTTCGACGCCCAAATCGGGTGCCGTTGTCAAAATACAAAATATTACAGTAATATTTTGTATTTTGACAACGGCACCCGATTTGGGCGTCGAAACGTTAATAAAATTATTTTTTTCATTTTAATTGTGGCTTATTTCCCATATAAATAATTAATAATAGAGTGGATATACAACATTTTATCAACTAATATCAGATTTGCAGATTGAGTCTTTGGTGACTCAGAAATGTCCTCATCTTCAAAAAGTCTACCCTCAATTGCTCTATTCTTGATCGAATTTATGATTTCGAATTTAAATCTTCCGTAATCCAGACTCCTAAGTAAGTATTTCATTTTGTCCACTTGCTCAATATCTTCATTTTTTATCTGGTTCTTTTTCTGGATCTTCTTATGATTTAATATAATGACCATTTTTTTTCAATTACGTGACATATTTTACTGGGCACAAGTTTTTCGCATGTATTCCCAAGTAGGACAATTTATTATTACCATTTTCTAATTATTAACAGTCAAACTTCTTTGTCCAAATGCTTTAAAATAATACTTATAGTATTTATTTCTTGGGCAGGGAATAAACTACACCAAAAAAATTCGCGTGGGCACAGCGTACATATCCGGTATAGTCCTCCGGCCCGAGAGACATTTTGAAACTTTCATTTTGGCCCGCGCTTAAAAGTAATTGCCCACCCCTGATCTAAGCGGTTTTTTAAAATTTATGGGTTTTGCAATATTTTACCGTCAGCGAACGGACTAATAGTAGAGGATCCGATATAAGGCCGATCTGCATCGATCTATTTAATGGATAACGTGTGCGTGAAGTAACAATGTATTTTAAACGGGATTTACTTTTTCGCACTGTTTTTGACACACTTTCATATAATCAAATATCCTTAACTTTCGCGTTGTCATGGTGATGACATAATGAGCAATAAATTACAAAAAAAAATTTGACAGTTTTGTGGTTTGAAAGAAATTATAATGTTTAAATAAGTTCTAAAAATTGTAGAATAGGAATGAATTCCAGTGATGAAGAGTTACAGTTTTTTTATTTGTTTATCGTAGATAAAATATTGTATGAAACTGTGCGTGAAGTACTTTTTGCGAACTTAAGCGATGTATAGCACTCGCTCCGTTGTCGCTTGTGCTCTAAACATCACGTGCATTCGTAAAAAGCATACTTCACGAACTGTTTCATAAATAACTATTTTCATATATTAAAAAAAATGTTTCGACCCGGGTAGATATTATTCCAGATTTTCAGATTTCAGCACAGTGTTAGATGGTTGGGGCATATATGGAGAGCAGGTAGCGTAACAACTATAAACTCAATTTTACAATGGAAACCCGGAGTTAGAAGGAGACGCGGAGGAACTAGAATAAATGGTTACAGGAAGTAAAGGAAAATTTATATAGGGCAGGAATTAGAGACTAGCAGAAAAAGACAGAGGATAGAAAGAACTGGAGAAGCACAGTCAATAGTATCGAGTAGCAGACTGGGACTAATCTGCTCTAAAAAGATGGATCTAGATAGCTTTTTAGCAGCTCAACCCCACCTGGTGTATTTAGCCATTTAATTTTCTTATTACACATTATTATTGGTACATCAAAAATTAAAAGGACGGTGCCTGTAATAAAATTTAAATTCAAAATTTAATCAAGAAAAATAATAAATATTAAAATTTCCTATAAGTTCAAATTTATTTATTAAAATTTTTGATATAATTTTCATAAATAAATTACTTACTAATAACACTTTTTTAATTAATTCCAAAAAATCCATTTTGCAGCAATAATAAAATATTAGTATTTGTAAAATAAATATCAATCATATCATAAATAATACAGGTTTACAAAAAAAACTAAATTTCGGACTATTTGACGAAACCATGTTACAAAGGTGTTTTTGGGGTGGCTGATCACGAATCCGAGGTCCGCTCACCTCTTTCACGCCAGGTAAAGGTCATTTCAAGGTCAAATCAAGGTAAATCGACAGTTGCTCTGAGAAAGTATATTAGGGCGTTTTTGGTGTCGCTGATGACGAATCATTGGTCCGCTGACCTCTATCACGTCTAGTTCAAGGTCAAATCAACATAAATCGACACAATCGCTCTGAAAATATAGGGGTTTTGGAGTCACTGATCATGAAAACTGCGGTCCGTTGAGCTCTACCACGTAAGGTAATGGTCATTTCAAGGCCAAATCAGGACAAGTCCACAAAACTGATTTGACCTTGAAATGACCTTTACCTGTCGCGGTTGAGCTCAACGGACTCCAGTTTTGTGATCAGCGACCCCAAAAACCCCCTAATATACATTTTCAGAGCGATCGTGTCCATTTATCTTGATTTGACCTCGAAATGACCTTGAGCTAGACGTGATAGAGGTCAGCGGACACAAATTCGTCATCAGCGACCACAAAAACCCCCTAATATACTTTTTCAGAGGGACTGTCGGTTTATCTTGATTTGACCTTGAGATTACCATTACCTGACGTGATAGAGGTCAGCGGACCCCGGATTCGTGACCAGCGACCCCAAAAACCCCCTAGTCATATGGTTTCGTCAAATATTCCGAAATGTATTTTTTTTGTAAACCTGTTTAATCAAAAGAATATCAATCTTTTAATTTAAATAGACAACTTTAAAACATAGAACTGCATTCACAACTGTATTCACAGTAAAAGTTTCAAAAGATCACACATTACGCTTAAAGTAAGAGGTAAATCAGCAGACAAGTCGTTGTGACTTCCAAAATATGACAACACCGCTGGAAGTGACAACGCACCTTGAACTACCCTATATATGGAAGCCATAACGTATGCTGTACGCTTCGGTATATACGTATATATATACAAAATTTATTTTGGTAAATCCTTTCCCCTCAATAGGTAGACCCATTTTATAAGCCCCCCTTTTACCAAATACACAATTTTTAAAAAATAATTCCTAGTAGAAGAATAATTTCTACTAGGAATTATTTTTTAAAAATTGTGTATTTGGTAAAAGGGGGGCTTATAAAATGGGTCTACCTATTGAGGGGAAAGGATTTACCAAAATAAATTTTGTATATATATACGTATATACCGAAGCGTACAGCATACGTTATGGCTTCCATATATAGGGTAGTTCAAGGCGCGTTGTCACTTCCAGCGGTGTTGTCATATTTTGGAAGTCACAACGACTCGTCTGCTAGATTTACCTCTTATTTTGAGCGTAATGTGTGATCTTTTGAAACTTTTACTGTGAATACAGTTGTCTGTGTTTTAAAGTTGTCTATTTAAATTAAAATATTGATATTCTTTTGATTATACAGGTTTACAAAAAAATACATTTCGGACTATTTGACGAAACCATATGACTAGGGGGGTTTTTGGGGTCGCTGGTTACGAATCCGGGGTTCGCTAACCTCTATCACGTCAGGTAAAGGTTATTTCAAGGACAAATCAAGATAAATCGACAGTCGCTCTGAAAAAGTATATTAGGAGGGTTTTGGGGTCGCTTATAACGAATCCCGGATCCGCTGACCTCTATCACGTGTAGCTGAAGGTCATTTCGAGGTCAAATCAAGATAAATCAACACAATCGCTGTGAAAAAGTATATTAGGGTGTTTTTGGGGTCCCTGATCACAAAACTGGGGCCCGTTGAGCTCAACCACGTCAGGTAAAGGCCATTTCAAGGTCAAATCAATTTTGTTAACTCCTCCTGATTTGAACTTGAAATGACCTTTACATGACGTAGTAGAGCTCAACGGACCGCAGTTTTCATGATCAGCGACCCCAAAACTCCCTATACTTTCAGAGCAATTGTGTCAATTTATGTTGATTTGACCTTAAAATGAGGTTGAACTAGACGAGATAGAGGTCATCGGACTCCGGATTCATCTTCAGCGACCCCAAGAACCCCCTAATATACTTTTTCAGAGCGACTGTCGATTTATCTTGATTTGACCTTGAAATGACCTTTACCTGACGCGATGGAGGTGAGCAGACCCCGGATTTGTGATCAGCCACTCCAAAAACCCCCTTGTCATATTATGGTTTCGTCAAATTGTCCGAAATTTAGTTTTTTTGTAAACCTGTGTTATTTATGATAATATGATTGATATTTATTTTAACAAAAATACTAATATATTATTATTGCTGTAAAATGGATTTATTGGAATTAATTAAAAAAGTGTTAATAGTAAGTCATTTATTTATGAAAATTATATCAAAAATGTTAATAAATAAATTTGAACTTATAGAAAATTTTAATATTTTAGATTTTATTACAGGCACCGTCCTTTTAATTTTTGATGTACCAATAATAATATGTAATAAAAAATTAAATGGCTAAACCCTCCAGGTGGGGATTACCCGCTAAAAAGCTATCTAGATCCATCTTTTTCGAGCAGATTTTTCCCAATCTGCTACTCGATACTATTGACTATGCTTCTCCATTTCTTTCTATCCTCTTTTGTTTTTCTGCTAGTCTCTAATTCCTGCCCTATATAAATCTTCCTTTAATTCCTGTAACCATTTATTCTAGTTCCTCCGCGTCTCCTTCTAACTCCGGGTCTCCATTGTAAAATTGAGTTTATAGTTGTTGTGCTACCTGCTCTCCATATATGCCCCAACAATCCAACTCTGTGCCCAAATCTGAAAATCTGGAATAATATCTACCCGGGTCGAAACATTTTTTTTAATATATGAAAATAGTTATTTATGAAACGGAGTGAGTGCTATACATCGCGTAAGTTCGCAAAAAGTGCTTCACGCACAATTTCATACAATATTTTATCTACGATAAACAAATAAAAATACTGTAACTCTTCGTCACTGGAATTCATTTCTATTCTACAACTCTTAGAACTGTGACATATAAAAATTCTAATTTCTTTCAAACCACAAAACTGTCAAATTTTTTTTTTGTAATTTATTGCTCATTATGTCATCACCTCTCTTGTGCTCTGCACAAGAGATCTAAGGTTAGAGCTAAGAATAAGGTTGGCTAGGTGCTACGTTTTCTCGACTCTGTTTTACGGAATGGAAGCTTGGACCTTGAATGCGGCATCAATGAAAAAACTGGAATCATTCGAGATGTGGGTATATAGAAGAATTCTAAAAATATCATGGACAGAACACGTCACAAACAAAGAGGTTCTGAGAAAGGTGAATAAAGAAATGGAAGTCTTAAATACAATTAAAACCAGAAAATTGGAATATCTCGGACATATTACACGTGGAGAGAGATACAACTTGCAAAAAGAAGCATAGGGAGACGCAGAATATCGTGGTTGCGCAACCTGAGAGAATGGTACGGATGTACATCAAACGAACTTTTCAGAGCAGCCGTCTCCAAGGTCCGAATAGCTATGATGATTGCCGACCTCCTTCGCGGAGATGGCACTTGAAGAAAAAGAAGATGTCATCACCATGAAACGCGAAAGTTAAGAAAGAATATTTAATTATATGAAAGTGTGTCAAAAACAGTGAGAAAAAGTAAATCCCATTTAAAATACATTGTTACTTCATGCTTACTTTAAAGCACTGCTATCTATAATGACAGTTTTCACAAACTAAAAATTTATATATTATAATATGACATAGAGTAGATAAAAGTCATTTATTAATTATTAATTGATTATAGTCAGAAGAAAATTAGACAGGGCCCCCGCTACCATATGTGCAAAGTGTGAAATGCACACGGGCGCCATCCTTTAGGGGCGCAATAATCCAAGATCAAAAATTGCAAAAAATTTGTAAAAAAACAACAAAAACCAAAAATTAATTTTAAAATAAAAGCTGAGAAATTAAATAGTTCAGTTTTGTATGGATGACATTATTAATCTTTAAATTCTTGTTAGATATAAAATAAAAAATCCCATAAAAATAACAAACACCCACTCCCTACACCGTAGACAAAACTGTAGATAAGAAAAATACCTAATGCAAAATAAATTGTACTATGTGCTGATCTGCTGATTTCATGTGAAAAATCCAAACATACTACATTGGATGAGCAATAAAATAGTGTGTAGGCGCCAGGCGGTAATTTTATTGTCTCAGATTGTGTTGCGCTAAAATGACAAATCGACAAAATTTGATAATCGCCTTGAATCAACAAGATTTGAGAAATCTCTGGTTTCACTTAAGTCAGGGTAGCTAACAAGTTATTACTGTAATGCTATTAATTTTTACATCTAAAGTTATTTGTATTTTGTCAAGTGTTGTATCGTTTAATATTTTGTTTACTACTTTTTTTTTTATAAATAAGTGTTGAATACCTGCTGACTGCAATTTCAACGGTTTGATTTTTTATAAAATGATAAGTGTTCCCTACTTTATACTATCAACATTTACCCTTTATTTATAGGATGGTGCTATTATAAATATTTTTTTACCCAAATATCTCTTCATTAATTATGGGGGAGTCAATAGAGGACAAAAACTTGCATTGTTTCAGAAAAATTCAAACAAGCTTATATTTTTTAAAACTCTGTAACTTTAAAACATTAACCCTTTATTTATAGGATAGTGCTTATAATTATGGTTTTTACCCAAATATCTCTTCAATTATAGAGGAGTCAATATAGGATGAAAATTGGCATTGTTTCGGAAAAATTCAAACAAGCTTATATATTTTTCCAAAAAACTCTTTTTATTAGTTCATAATATACAGTGTGGAAGGCACTCATGGAATAACATTATTTATGCCCCTGTTTCAAAAAATTATAAAAAACTCTGAGACACGTCGATTTCTAAATAAAAATGTACACTTTTTAAACATAAATTTAAGTGTACAAGGTGATTCATGCAAGTCCGGCAGAGTCCATAAGCTTTATTTTTAATGGAGCACGCTATATATTTTTATATTTTTAAAAGCTGCTTTCAACGAACTATCATGTAGGGTGTATGGGCCATTCCACGAACATACGCCTATTTTGTATTACTTCGACAACGAATATTTTACTGTGCAAAATAAGAAGAACGAAAGTAGATTCCAAATTACATTGTTGTTTATTGGAATAATTATTAGCGCCATTTAATTTCGTTCTTCTTATGTTACACAGTAAAATATTCGTTGTCGAAGTAATCCAAAACAGGCGTATGTTCGTGGAATGGCCCATATTATGCATAATACAGGGTGAAATTTTGAAATTTTAAAGTAACGAAATCGCTTATGGAATAAAATTGTTTGAGTCCTTATTTTAGAAAATTATAAAAAATAATGGGACACGTCAACTTTTAAATTCAAGTGGGCACTTACTTTACAAACATAAATCTAAATATACAGGGTGATTCACGCAAGTACGGCAAAGTCCATGATCTTTCGATCCCTTCAATCGCTTAATCCTTTTCAACTACAGCCCTTTCAAAAATAAGCACTTTCACGACAAATCTTACAGATCATATAGAAACAATACATAAGTATAGTAACTTGTGAAGCGGTAACTGTTAATTTCATTTGGGATGCTAATTAGGAGGAGATTTTCACGATACTTTTTTACCAAAAAAAAGGGAACCAACTTTATTTTGAGCGTAATAACTTACTGATTGTGGATGCTAGAAACTTTTTTAAAAAACAAGAATAAAGCTTTTTTGAACACTTTAAAAAGGTTGTGATGAGTTTTCCCCGAAAAGTGCTAAATTTTTTGGTTATTTCACGTTGAAATATTCGATTTGGAATTTGACGAATATAACCTATTTTTCATTTGCTACAATAATTGTGCATCTATTGGATCCACAGAGCTCATATTTTATGTAGGTACACCATTTTTTTTCACTTTTTTATAAGCTGTATTATTATCTAAGAATAGTTTCTTCGATAAAATACGTATAGTTTAAGTTATTTGCAAAAAATCGTATAAAAATATTTTTTGTTTTTGTTAAAAAATGAACATATTCACTCGCAAATAACTCTAAAAGTTTTTATTGACTATGTGAAAAATCTCTATAGAACAAAAGTTGCTTAGAATTAGTCGGTTTATTCACTTCCGGACTTATTTTGAACAAATATTTCTTCATATTCGCTGAAACTCGTCCCCAGGCAGGACAAATGCACGCATCCGTAAATATCACTTTTTTTCTTTGACATGTTAGCTATGTGTACCTATGTGTATGCCAAATTTAAATTTTACAATCAATTTTCGTGCTCAATAAAAAAATAAATATAAACTTTTTTTATAAAAATAAATATAAACCACATTTGTGTATTATAGGTAAAAGTTCTGGATTTGGATTTATAATAGTCTTTATTTGTTAAGAAGTAACCTCGACACCGACCGTAAGGTACAAGAGGACGGCTTAAGTAAGTAAGTTGTTAACAACTTCATTGTTAATTTTACTTACACATGTTTTATCCAAAAAAATTTTCTTGTCACCTTACGGCTACCTAAAATGCAAGATTACCCAAATTAGTTTAGTAGTTTTTCTGCCTTCGTTTTTCAAAGGGTTTAAAGCTGAAAGGGCTCGAATAAATTGCTTTCTACTCAAATATGCAAACTTGGTGCTTATTATTGTGCTACTTTAGAAATTAATTCCTAATTCCCATGAGTACCTCAGAGTTTTTTTTTCTCAGAATGACAGAAAAAGACCTTCAGGCGCGACGTTTCGCAAGCAAAAGAAACTGAGACTACAAGAAAGGGAAAAAATGGCTGGATCTTTAAAGCACTTCTTGCAAAACAATTAAGATTCCACGGAGGGCACGAAGACTCTCGATGCGGCCGAATCTCAAGATTTTGAATCCCTAACATCAGCAACTGTGAGTGGACCATCTGAAATTTCAATAGAGACGACCACAGTAACATCAGGTCCTGCAATAAGTGGCGGCGGTTGTAGCAGCAAAACAGCTTCTAGTGATGCAGAGCCCGAAGAAGCGATGACACCATCCTCGTCTACACAACTTAAACAATCCACTTCAGGTACCGGAATAGAAATACCTGCTACAAGTGACACTTTTGATGAAAACTTTAATGAGACTAGTGTCGATATAATTCCGTCCGACCCTGGTTTGTGGCCCGAAAGAATCACCAATGAGATAGCAAGAATATTAGTTAAACGTGGTCCGCCCTTGATTGACACTAATTTTAGCTTTCCTAATAATAAAGACAAGAGAAAGTTTTCATGCAATTACTTTGTAAGAAGTCTAGCAAATGGAGAAAAAGTCGATAGGCCTTGGCTTATTTACTCTATTTCTAAAGATTCTGTATTTTGTTTCTGGTGTAAGTTGTTTTCTAAAACTCATAACACTTTTTGTGATGCAAATGGATTATCGGATTGGCAACACTTGTCTTTGCTAATGAAGAGACACGAAACGTCAATTTTACACAACAGTTACATGAACACTTGGGTAAATTTAAAAAAAAATGATGGAGACATCTATGACTGTTAATGCTCATCACCTGCGGATTTTAGAAACAAAAAAAAATATTGGCCCGACTTGGAAAGAATTATTGCGATTGTTATAAGTATTTATCTACACAATGCCTAGCATTTCAAGGTTCTTCTAAATTACTTTTTGAACATGACAATGGAAATTTTCTAAAAGCTGTTGAGATGATTGCCTCTTTTGATTCAGTAATGAGACAGCACGGTAGCCGTGTGTGTAACTCCCAAAAAAATCTGTTAAAATGACTCATTATTTAGGAATGCAAATAAAGAATGAAATAATTGAATTATTGTCGTCTAAAGTAAGAAATAATATTTTAGAAATGGTTCGAAGTTCAAAATATTTTTCAATAATATTAGATTGTACACCAGACACTAGTCATACTGAGCAAATTAGTCTAGTTCTGAGGTATGTGGTCCTTAACACCACTTCAAAAAAGGTTGAAGTTAAGGAAAGCTTTATTGCGTTTAATCCAATACTAGACTCTACTGGGGAAGGGATATATACATTTGTGACTGAAATTTTGAAAAAATTAAATTTAGATATAAAAAATATTAGGGGACAAGGTTGTGATAATGGGGCAAACATGAAAGGAAAGCATGTTGGGCTTCAAAAACGCATTCTTGATGAGAATCCGAGAGCACTTTTTGTACCTTGTGCTGCTCATACTTTGAACCTAACAGTAAACGACGCTTCTAAGGTGTCAGATGCTACAATACATTTTTTTAATCTTGTGCAAGAGCTATATAATTTTTTTCGTCATCCACAAAAAGGTGGGATGTTCTGAGAAAAAATGTTCCTGGGTTAAGTTTAATGATGATCCTTCAGGTTGTGACCTGAAGTTGTATACCTATATAAAAATTGAAATTTAAATGTACAATTACAATTTATTTGCTTAAATTCAACCTTTCTGTTACTAATTAGTACAACTATAATCATATATTTATGTTTTTATAATTTTTATAATTAGTTGTTCCCAATATATAGGGCGGATCGCGTCGCCCCCGTGATTTGCCGCCGAGTGCTTCGCACCCCTTGTACCCCCGGGTCGGAACGGAACGGGCCTGCCTATACATCGCACTATGGATTTAACAACTTCATATCAAGAACTTCATATCAATATGATAACATAAATTTCTTTGCAACCTTCGACTCATTCCTACCTCAGGTTTTGTCTACTCTTGTCTTGAGTAATATTATATTATGTCGATATTGTAACCAGAGATATAGATACGTACTGTTATGAATTTATAGTTGAACATTAATTGTAAGTGGACTTGCCCAATGATAAATAAATAAATAAATAAATAAATATAAACATATTTATAAAATATGTAAACTTTTTAGTTTTGGGATATTATTTAATATTTTATAAACAACGTGTCTCTACCCCATTAGATAAGTAAATGCTTTAAAATGGGTGTGAAACAGAATTTATTTTAATTGACTTTGTTATGATTTTATTCTATTTGCTTCATTTTGTTGATATTTTAGTTTAGTCTACAAATAAAAAATATTATCACTTCTAAAGTTCAGTTTTTTGTTTTATTTCAAGCACCTACCTACCTACCTACCTTCAATAAAATAAATAAAAAAACATGATCCAAAATGCCTGTAGGGGCGCCAAAATCCTTTTTTGCACACAGGCGCCAATAGCCCTTACGGGGGCCCTGAAATTAGATCATGCACCCCTTGTTTTTTATAATTGTTAACATACTAAATTACATATCCAATAATTATTGTTATCCATTAAATATATCGATGCAGATCGGCCTTATATGGGATCCTCTTCTATTAGTCCGTTCGCTGACGGTAAAATATTGCAAAACCCATAAATTTTAAAAAACCACTTAAGATTGACATGAAATTTGGCATACACATAGGTAACATATCAAAGAAGAAAATTGATATTGTGCCGATGTTTTCTTTTGCCAAGCAGACATTCCGTTAACATTTTTAGTCACAACATAATATCAATGTTGAAGTATTATTAGAGCAACGTGTTATGGTGTCACATTTCTTTTAATGACCGACACACAAAATATTTTAATGACGGATCCCACACTAGAACCAGATTTTTATTACCTACTGCTGATAAGGTAAAGAGTTATTAAATATCACTCGTTGTCATCTCTGTGTTAATTTGAAATAATAAAATATAAATATTGTAGTTTTGTATTCTAAAATATTTGGAAAAAATATCTATGTATTTTTTTTTCATTTAGGTACACATCATTTTAAGGGATTGTCCGGAAGAGTACAGGCTCAGTATATCGGCAAATGAATTTTGTTTTAAATACCGTCCGTATAGAGGAGGTGCTCGTTGGGGATAGGCGCAAAATCTTAGTCCAGTGCTAATTAAATGCATTAATTTTTTTCGAATTCTGAGAAAACTAATAAGTATTTTTGAAAAATTTAAACGCAAAATGGAAGCTTACATTATTACCGAGGGCAGAAAGTCCCTGAAAACTTATATAATGTTTATTTTAATAACTTATATACCTAATATATGTTTATTTTAATAAAGATAATGGGATGAAAAAAACAAGAGAAAAGTTAGTGTGATTTTTAATTTTGAATATTTCATTCAAAAGAAACTTTTTTTTATTCTAAGGGACTTTCGGTCCCCCGTAATAATGTTATCTTTCATTCTGGGTGTATGTTTTAAAAAATATTTATTAGTTTTCTCAGGATTCGAAAAAAATAAATGTATTTAAATAGCATTGGACAGAGATTTTGCGCCTACCCCCTTAAGAGAGAGTTTACTGTATTTTATATTGTTACTAGAATTTATTACTTTAAACTTTCTATCGCTCTTGATTCATTTTATCGTGTATTTAATTCCATTCAATTGTAATTGTACATTCAATTTTTTTGTAATTTTTACACGTTTTATTACTTTCGAAATAACAATAACTATAAAATCGATTTTTCAGCCTACTTGGGTCAAAAAAATACATAATTTTCGGAAATTTCGTTAAATGAGAACATTTACCTACATTTCTTCTATTTAAGCTTTTAATAAGATTTTTAAAAATAATTTAGATTATTTAATAGATACATTCACCGGCACGAAAAACGGGCACCCCAAAAAATGGGTCATTTTTGATGGCTCGTATCTCCTAAATCTATTCTCCGATTTAAGTATTTCTTTAATATGTTATAGCCTTATTCTTTAACTATATCGCTGTAATAATATTGTTTCTAGACAGGTAAATTATCATTGTATACTGGGCGTACCAATCAAACTGGTTTTTTTTTTCAATTTTCACAACACTCTGTGGAATATTCTAGCCTTTATACAATATTGAAATTAAAACCCAACTATAGCCCCAGGTTTTCTTAATGTTCTGTTTGTTATTCATTCGCTTATGTTGGATAATAAAAAAGTTAGGGACTTTAACAATTAAACATGTTCTTTATCAATACATGGTGTTTCTAAATAAGTGCGACAAACTTTAAGGGGTAATTCTGCATGAAAAACTAATGATCGTTTACTTGATAAAGCTGTGTCCGCAAATGCTTGCAAATATAAAATTATTTTGCCAAACGATCATTATTTTTTCATGCAGAAATTACCCCTTAAAATTTGTCGCACTTATATTTAGAAACACCTGTATCGATAAAGAACATGGCTAGTTGTTAAAGTCCTTAACTTTTTTATTATCCAACGTAAGCGAATGAATAAAAAAACAGAATGTTAATAAAACCTGGAGCTATAGTTAGGCTTTAATTTAAATATTTTATAAAGGCTAGAATATTCCACAGGGTGTTGTGAAAATTGAGAAAAAAACCCAGTTTGATTGGTACACCCGGTATACAATGAAAATTTACCTGTCTATCAACAATGTTATCATAGCTATATTGTTAAATAATAAGGCTATAACATATTAAAAACATTACTTAAATCGGACCAAAGGTTTGGGAGATACGAGACATCAAAAATTACCCATTTTTTTAGGGTGCCCGTTTTTCGTGCCGGTGAGTGTAGATTAAATTAGAAGTTCATTGTAAGAAAGGAAGTAAACAAAAACACGAGAAAAATGAATTTATATAAGTAAATAGGTAAGTAAATATTATAGATAGAAATAAGTACAGAAAATATATAATTATAGAGATATATAATCACTTATTGTACCTTCATTTAAGGCTAACTTTAAAAGTAAAGCAGATCTGCTATTATTCATGTTTAAAAACAAAAGGCACACAAAACACTAAGTACGATTAGGACCGCGAATCTACAACAGATAAATGTCTGGAAACCGTTACACAGGGTTGCCAAAAAACGGAAGTCACACCGAGCGGTGTGGTATACGGAAGACGCTACGCGTTGTGTACATAACCTGTATAGTAGCGCGGGAGCGACACTAGCGCTGGTGATATACCGTAGAACTAAAATCTGATCTTATGAGTATGTTAGATACGATATGACTTCCAGCGAAATTTTTAATATAAGCCTTCTGATACCATCTAGTAGCCAAATTCGTAAAAATATAGGCAAAACGTTGTGACTTCCGAAATCGGAAGTCATAACGGTATATATGAAGTAACAACGTATTACGAGAATCTACTTTGGAAGTCACATGGATACATGTATCAATATATATATATATATATATATATATATATATATATATATATATATATATATATATATTGATGCACGTTAAGTTGTGACTTCCGGTATACAGAAGAGGCTGTCCGACTTCCACCTTTTCTACTAGGAATTATTTTTTAAAAATTGTGTATTTGGTAAAAGGGGGGCTTATAAAATGGGTCTACCTATTGAGGGGAAAGGATTTACCAAAATAAATTTTGTATATATATACGTATATACCAAAGCGTACAGCATACGTTATGGCTTCCATATATAGGGTAGTTCAAGGTGCGTTGTCACTTCCAGCGGTGTTGTCATATTTTGGAAGTCACAACGACTCGTCTGCTGATTTACCTCTTACTTTAAGCGTAATGTGTGATCTTTTGAAACTTTTACTGTGAATACAGTTGTGAATGCAGTTCTATGTTTTAAAGTTGTCTATTTAAATTAAAAGATTGATATTCTTTTGATTAAACAGGTTTACAAAAAAAATACATTTCGGAATATTTGACGAAACCATATGACTAGGGGGTTTTTGGGGTCGCTGGTCACGAATCCGGGGTCCGCTGACCTCTATCACGTCAGGTAATGGTAATCTCAAGGTCAAATCAAGATAAACCGACAGTCGCTCTGAAAAAGTATATTAGGGGGTTTTTGTGGTCGCTGATGACGAATTTGTGTCCGCTGACCTCTATCACGTCTAGCTCAAGGTCATTTCGAGGTCAAATCAAGATAAATGGACACGATCGCTCTGAAAAAGTATATTAGGGGGTTTTTGGGGTCGCTGATCACAAAACTGGGGTCCGTTGAGCTCAACCGCGACAGGTAAAGGTCATTTCAAGGTCAAATTAGTTTTGTGGACTTGTCCTGATTTGGACTTGAAATGACCATTACCTTACGTGGTAGAGCTCAACGGACCGCAGTTTTCATGATCAGTGACTCCAAAACCCCTATATTTTCAGAGCGATTGTGTCGATTTATGTTGATTTGACCTTGAACTCGACGTGATAGAGGTCAGCGGACTAATGATTCGTCATCAGCGACACCAAAAACGCCCTAATATACTTTCTCAGAGCGACTGTCGATTTATCTTGATTTGACCTTGAAATGACCTTTACCTGGCGTGAAAGAGGTGAGCGACCCCGGATTCGTGATCAGCCACCCCAAAAACCCCCTTGTAACATGGTTTCGTCAAATAGTCCGAAATATAGTTTTTTTTTGTAAACCTGTATTATTTATGATATGATTGATATTTATTTTACAAATACTAATATTTTATTATTGCTGCAAAATGGATTTTTTGGAATTAATTAAAAAAGTGTTATTAGTAAGTAATTTATTTATGAAAATTATATCAAAAATTTTAATAAATAAATTTGAACTTATAGGAAATTTTAATATTTATTATTTTTCTTGATTAAATTTTGAATTTTAGATTTTATTACAGGCACCGTCCTTTTAATTTTTGATGTACCAATAATAATGTGTAATAAGAAAATTAAATGGCTAAATACACCAGGTGGGGTTGAGCTGCTAAAAAGCTATCTAGATCCATCTTTTTAGAGCAGATTAGTCCCAGTCTGCTACTCGATACTATTGACTGTGCTTCTCCAGTTCTTTCTATCCTCTGTCTTTTTCTGCTAGTCTCTAATTCCTGCCCTATATAAATTTTCCTTTACTTCCTGTAACCATTTATTCTAGTTCCTCCGTGTCTCCTTCTAACTCCGGGTTTCCATTGTAAAATTGAGTTTATAGTTGTTACGCTACCTGCTCTCCATATATGCCCCAACCATCTAACACTGTGCTGAAATCTGAAAATCTGGAATAATATCTACCCGGGTCGAAACATTTTTTTTAATATATGAAAATAGTTATTTATGAAACAGTTCGTGATGTATGCTTTTTACGAATGCACGTGATGTTTAGAGCACAAGCGACAACGGAGCGAGTGCTATACATCGCTTAAGTTCGCAAAAAGTACTTCACGTACAGTTTCATACAATATTTTATCTACGATATACAAATAAAAAAACTGTAACTCTTCATCACTGGAATTCATTCCTATTCTACAATTTTTAGAACTTATTTAAACATTCTAATTTCTTTCAAACCACAAAACTGTCAAATTTTTTTTGTAATTTATTGCTCATTATGTCATCACCATGACAACGCGAAAGTTAAGGATATTTGATTATATGAAAGTGTGTCAAAAACAGTGCGAAAAAGTAAATCCCGTTTAAAATACATTGTTACTTCACGCACACGTTATCCATTAAATAGATCGATGCAGATCGGCCTTATATCGGATCCTCTACTATTAGTCCGTTCGCTGACGGTAAAATATTGCAAAACCCATAAATTTTAAAAAACCGCTTAGATCAGGGGTGGGCAATTACTTTTAAGCGCGGGCCAAAATGAAAGTTTCAAAATGTCTCTCGGGCCGGAGGACTATACCGGATATGTACGCTGTGCCCACGCGAATTTTTTTGGTGTAGTTTATTCCATGCCCAAGAAATAAATACTATAAGTATTATTTTAAAGCATTTGGACAAAGAAATTTGACTGTTAATAATTAGAAAATGGTAATAATAAATTGTCCTACTTGGGAATACATGCGAAAAACTTGTGCCCAGTAAAATATGTCACGTAATTGAAAAAAAAATGGTCATTATATTAAATCATAAGAAGATCCAGAAAAAGAACCAGATAAAAAATGAAGATATTGAGCAAGTGGACAAAATGAAATACTTACTTAGGAGTCTGGATTACGGAAGATTTAAATTCGAAATCATAAATTCGATCAAGAATAGAGCAATTGAGGGTAGACTTTTTGAAGATGAGGACATTTCTGAGTCACCAAAGATTCAATCTGCAAATCTGATATTAGTTGATAAAATGTTGTATATCCACTCTATTCTTTTTTATGGTGCCGAAGCTTGGATTGTTAATGCTGACTTAATGAGAAAGCCGGAAGCTTTTGAGATGTGGCTTTTTGGGAGAATTTAGAAAATACCATGGACCGATCATATACGAACAAAATGATGTTGCACGAAATGGAAAGAGACAGAGAACTTTTGATCTCCATTAAAAGGAGACATATTTACGGCACATGCTCAGAAATGATATGTACGAGTTGTTCGAAGGAAAAAGGGGTCCTGGTAGACGACAAATATTCTGACTGAAAACATTTGAGACTGGACCGGGTTAAACACACAGACGCTTTTAAGAAAAGCAGAAAATAGAGACGAATTTGCAATGGTGTTTTAGCCAACCTTCATTAGTGGAGTCGGCGTTAGAAGAATAATAATAAATTAATGGTAATTAAATAAATCAGTTATTGAAAGATTTTATTTTCTTATTTATTTATATTTTAACGATACAAATTAATTTATATTGATACATATTTTGTAAATATACCTAATATTAAATAAAATTATAAAAAAAAGACAAACATTAAACGTTAAAATCAATAGAATACTCATTATAAGTATAACTTCAATAATAGTTAATGCGAAACGTGAAATCGCGAATGTTCATGTGATATTATTTCTTCAAAATTGGGATCCAAATCACTTGTAGCAATCCTTAATACCGAGTGTAGATTTTCGTCAGTAATTTGTGATCGATATTTATTTTTCCTGGAAACCATCAACGAAAAAGTTCTTTCACAAATATATGTCGAACCAAATAAAACTAGGTATTTTTGAACATAGTTTAAAAAATGTTTAAAATGTTCTGTATTCAAAGCACCGTAGAAAGCACTCAATTCGTTTGATTGAACATTTTCTTTTAATAAATTATTTGCCTGTAAGTCAATTAATTCTAGCTGAATTTCAACAGGAGCTTCTTGCACATCGAAATTGAAAGGTTGACTAATTAATGACAAAGGTTTTTCAATAGCTTTGAAATCTTGAAATCTTCTTTGGAATTCAGTATGCAGGTCTTGTGTTACTGAACTATATTTAAGAAAATCAGAACTTTTCAATAATTCTCGTCGTGTTTGTAATGATGGGAAGTGGTTTAATATTTTTTTATTAAAGTTCTCAGCAAATAAGTTTAGTTTTATCATAAATGCTTTGACATTTGAGTGCATATTGAAAGCGAACTGGTTTTTCCCTTGTAAATTTACATTAAGTTCATTTAAATATTTTACAATATCTACAGAAAACGACAAATCGTTTAGCCATGCCTCATTTTGCAATTCAGGAAAATCATGTAGTTTTTCTTTTATCGACAAGAAGGATACTATTTCATCAAGCAAATATTGAAATCTGTCCAAAACTTTACCGATGCTAAGCCATCTCACCTCAGTGTAGTAAGGAATTTCGTAAAAGTCACTTTCAATTTCTTTCAAAAATTCAACAAACTGTCGATGATTTAAGGCACGTTCCCGGATAAAATTTACAACTTTTGTCACAACAGTAACGACGTGATTCAATTTTAAAACTTTTCTACATAACACTTCTTGATGAATAATGCAGTGTAAAAATAATATGTCTTGTTCTGGCTGCAACTGTTTTACTTTGTCGCTGATTCGTTTTAGTAAGCCCACATTTTTCCCTGTTAAACTAGGACAGCCATCCGTAGTGATGCTTACTATTTTGTTCCAAGGTAAATTTACTTTAACTAAACACTCTTCAACAGCGTTAAAGAAGTCTTCACCGGTAGTTGTATCTTTCATTGGATGCACACTAAGAAGTTCCTCGCGAATTTCACATTTTTTGTTAATGCCCCGAATAAATATTAATAATTGACTTGTGTCAGTAATATCGCAGGACTCATCCAACGCCAGAGAACAATATGTAAAATCAGCAATTATTGTTTTTAGCTGGTCGAGTAAATTTCCTGAAATATTTTCGATCCGTCGTACTATTGTTCTCCTTGACAGGCTTAAATTTTCAAAAATATGTTTTTTTTCAGGACAACATATCTCCGACACTTCTACCATGCACTGTTTAACAAATTCTGCTTCAGAAAAAGGTTTACATAACTTAGCAATTTTGTGTGCAATAACATAACTTGCTTGTGTGGTAGATTTCTCGATGTTACTTTGTTTGCTAAAAATATTTTGTTGTTTATTTAAGTTTTTTGCTAAGTTGTCTGCAGCATTTTTAAGTTCTTCTAAAGAAAACGATGCATATTTTGGATGTTTTGATGTAAAATGCCTCTTTAAATTATATTCCTTGAAAACAGCAATGGTTTAATGGCAAACTAAACAAATTGCTTTCTTACCAATGTTCGTAAAAAGGTATTTTTCTGTCCATGCTTCATTAAAATTTCTGCATTCCAAATCAACTTTTCTTTTTTTAGATTGTATCATTTTGCAAATGCTTACAAATAAATATTTTAATACAATAAAATAAAAACAATGTTTTCAAATTTTACTTACAAAATGTCCTCCACTTTTTCAATTTATTATATATTTGCAAAATAACACACACTGTATCAAAAGAAATATGAGGAGTAATAGGAAATACGACCAGTGCTAAATCAAAATAAACTTATACGCGTCTTTCGAAGTAGTTGTAAAACTTCGGCAAAAATCGGCAACAATGAATTTTATGCTGAAGTAGGTATTCCAAACAACCATACTTAATTCAGATTTAATAAATAAAGAATCATATTATTGGGACCAAAGTACTGAGGTATTTAGATCATAAACTGTCAGTGATATGGTTGAAATAGATACCCAAACACCGAGTGCTTGTCTTGAGACGAGACCTTGAGAGTTAAATACGATTATTAATACCGAATAAACAATTATGAATCTCCGGGGATTTCCCTATATTTTAAAAGAAATTTAAAGTAAATAGTTACAATTAAACAGTTTTTAAAAATATAGTTAGCTAAGGCTGTTCGTAATTATAATACTCTCTATTATTTATATATTTAATAATTTATGTGAACACTATGCAAACTATTACTGTTGATTTCAACAAAATCACATAAAAGGGATTAAAAAGATTAGGTACTTGCGGGGTTTTTCAACGGGCCGGACAAAGTAAGCGAAAGGGCCGGACCCGGCCCGCGGGCCGGCTTTTGCCCACCCCTGTGCTATAGCCTTATTCTTTAACTATATCGCTGTAATAACATTGTTTCTAGACAGGTAAATTATCATTGTATACTGGGCGTACCAATCAAACTGGTTTTTTTTTCAATTTTCACAACACCCTGTGGAATATTCTAGCCTTTATACAATATTGAAATTAAAACCCAACTATAGCCCCAGGTTTTCTTAACGTTCTGTTTGTTATTCATTCGCTTATGTTGGATAATAAAAAAGTTAGGGACTTTAACAACTAAACATGTTCTTTATCAATACATGGTGTTTCTAAATAAGTGCGACAAACTTTAAGGGGTAATTCTGCATGAAAAAATAATGATCGTTTACTTGATAAAGCTATGTCCGCAAATGCTTGCAAATATAAAATTCTTTTGCCAAACGATCATTATTTTTTCATGCAGAAATTACCCCTTAAAGTTTGTCGCACTTATATTTAGAAACACCTGTATCGATAAAGAACATGGCTAGTTGTTAAAGTCCTTAACTTTTTATTATCCAACGTAAGCGAATGAATAAAAAAACAGAATGTTAATAAAACCTGGAGCTATAGTTAGGCTTTGATTTAAATATTTTATAAAGGCTAGAATATTCCACAGGGTGTTGTGAAAATTGAGAAAAAAAACCCAGTTTGATTGGTACACCCGGTATACAATGAAAATTTACCTGTCTATCAACAATATTATCATAGCTAGTTTGTTAAAGAATAAGGCTATAACATATTAAAAAAAATTACTTAAATCGGACAACAGGTTTGGGAGATACGAGACATCAAAAATTACCCATTTTTTTGGGGTGCCCGTTTTTCGTGCCGGTGAGTGTAGATTAAATTAGAAGTTCATTGTAAAAAAGGAAGTAAACAAAAACACGAGAAAAATGAATTTATATAAGTAAATAGGTAAGTAAATATTATAGATTAAAATAAGTACAGAAAATATATAATTATAGAGATATATAATCACTTATTGTACCTTCATTTAAGGCTAACTTTAAAAGTAAAGCAGATCTGCTATTATTCATGTTTAAAAACAAAAGGCACACAAAACACTAAGTACGATTAGGACTGCGAATCTACAACAGATAAATGTCTGGAAACCGTTACACAGGGTTGCCAAAAAACGGAAGTCACACCGAGCGGTGTGGTATACGGAAGACGCTACGCGTTGTGTACATAGCCTGTATAGTAGCACGGGAGCGACACTAGCGCTGGTGATATACCGTCGAACTAAAATCTGATCTTATGAGTATGTTGGATACGATATGACTTCCAGCGAAATTTTTAATATAAGCCTTCTGATACCATCTAGTAGCCAAATTCGTAAAAATATAGGCAAAACGTTGTGACTTCCGAAATCGGAAGTCATAACGGTATATATGAAGTAACAACGTATTACGAGAATCTACTTTGGAAGTCACATGGATACATGTATCAATATATATATATATATATATATATATATATATATATATATATATATATATATATACTTAATAAAATCACTTTTTTAGTAAAATGGTGGCTTATTTCCCATCAAAACTAGTTAATGAGAACAAATGTATACTTTTGGTTTTATATCATTTCCGGTTAAAAAGTTTGATAGTCGCAGAAATAGTACATGTGACATATGTATTATTTGAAGCGTATTGAAAAGCCGAGCTTGGATCTTCAGTTCCGGTTTTAAAGTTATTTCCGTTTAAACAATTATGACCGAAAGTTTAGTAAAAATGATTCAAAATTAGTGAAATCGTATATGCATCGACGCAAAGTTAAACGAAGAGTTCAAATATCGGCTTCCGGTTCTACTTTAGATCACTTTGGGTAGAAACCTAGGACTTACGAAATTTAATTACTTTAAAATTAAAATAATAATTCTTATGATTTCAGCTTACAGGTACACCGCATCCCTCAGTAGACCGCAAGCTAAAGTAGAAACATGACAGTACACTACATACTATAGTAGCACCGATTACCTTTTATATCTTCAGTTTGCCAAACTCAATGCTAAAAACCCGAAAAAGTGAAAACACCATTATTGGGTGTAGCTCGTAACGAAGAGGTTGTATTTTGGAAATTACGTGGCGCCAGTCCCTTGCCACTAATTGACAGCAGGTTTAATTTTCGAGTATAGAAAATTAAAAATAGAAAATTTTGAGTCATTTTTAGAGTTTAAACGGAAATAACTTCAAAACCGGAACTAAAGATTCAAGCTCGACTTTTCAATACGCTTCAAATAATATGTAACATGTACTATTTCTGCGACTATAATATGGCACTTCCGGATGCCACTTTAGAATATTTTAACTGGAAATGATATAAAAACCAAAAATATACATTTGTTTTCATCTTGCTAAGGCATGTCGAATAATATAGGTAACTAATAATAATATATCGCTTATACTATTAAATATACGTTGCAACGGTACTTCCTGTTGCAACTCTAAAACATTTAATACCAATCTTGTTGTTGGGTAAAATAATTAGGCTGTATCGTTTTAAAAATAAGTACATAGGTTAAATATAATTTTTTCGTAAATATTTAGGGTGCATTTATTTTGTTACATAATTATTAGAGTCCTGTTTATTTTTACATTTATTTTACTACAAATGTTTATTACTTGTAAATAAATATTTTTTTCTACAAGAGTTTTCTTACATTTCATTATTTTATGCAAATCCTTCAGGAAGATCGCACCCTCCGCACCCTCGAGGTAGACCTCATAATATAGTAGCACCAGGTATCTGCATCCTCCGAAGATAACAGTTTCACTAGTGATGACACCAAATGCCTACTTGTTTGCACTCTAACAGTTCAATAAATATCAAAATAGCAGGTCGTGGTCCGACACATCTCTAGTCACCAAACCATTGCCATGTCATTAGAGTGCCACGTTTGTGCGCGCCTTGAGAAACGAGGAACTAAGGACAGGCGTCACAGAGCGCATAGCATGGCTGAAAGTGGAACGGGGGGGAGGCATGTGGCCAGAATGAATTATTATGGTGGACTCAAAAAATTACAGTTACCACGAGCAGAAAGAAGGAGAGATAAACCAGCTACAATATGGACAAACTGCGTCAAAATCACTGGGAATTAGCTCCAGAATTAGATCCCTCCGAAATTCTTCCATAGATCTCTGACATATTATGTTTTGTATTATATTTTCTTTCTGCTGTCCGGATACCATCTACCTATATTTTCTTGTTCGAATATCATCTAATTACTTGCCTCGATCTCTAACCTATCTGTTTTGTGATTGTCTTGTCACGTGACATATCTAATGCCATTTTGTGACAATTCTACTACACCTGCGATCTTGATTGTATTGTATCTTTGTTTTTCATTCTGTCTTGCAATGAAATCCTCAGAATTTCCGCTCTGAGGGCTCTCTATGATGATCTAAATCTATTTACTGCTACCATCAAATAAGGTTTTCTAATGCTGATAAAAAAGTTGTTTGAGTAGTTTTGGTCAAAAACCAGGTGTTTGTAAGGATAATCCCATTATAATTCACAGAATTTGAATAATTTTTATCCTTGGTAATTAGTATTCCCAAGAACATAATAGGCTACTTATGGACCTCAACTTGTTCCAATTTTTTGCGTTAGCCAACCATAGCATAGGAAATTTCATGTTTGTTTTTATTTTTGTGGAATGTCACAGATTTGCTCATAAAATTTTTTTACTTGATCATCATATTTCTTGTCTGCGGTCGAAGTATTTGTTTGTAAGATGTCTGTTTTAAATACATGAGTGTTATTCTGGCTAAATATTAATCTGGCATTGGTAGTAAGTAGGTTACGTATTTATTTAATTCCTACACAATGTCTGTAATATGTATCGACTGCGCCGTTGGCGGAGTACTACTATACGGCTGTCGTCCTTCACACCAATTCCGTAGTCTCTTTACCTCATTTCACTGATTTATAGGTCTTCTTACTACATATTCATAAAAACACAAATTTTCTGTTCTGAAAATTTTTTATATCATGTGTTGATTCAAAGTGCTGTAATAAAATTAATTAATATTTAAATTAGGCCTGTAGCTCATTTTTTCAAAAATTACACTACAAATCAAATTCGAATTCCACTCGAAAATACATACTTTATAGGCCTGGATACCGCGTACCAAAAAAAGTTTATTAATAGAAAGCTGAAAATTTGTTAATAGCTTAATAGTGTAGGAAACAAAGGTTGAACCTTGCAAAATGGACACAAGTCCGGTTTTATTTTTTTTTCTGGTATATCAAGGGGTGTTTATTATAAGACTAACTTTTTCTGAAAAAATTTCGCCCAGGAACCCCCATTTTCACCCCTTTAAAGGGGGTAATTTGTGGTTTTTGCGGAACGTAGCCCTTCCTGTACCTTTTACAAAAAATTTCTTGTATAAAAATATGAAGAGGACTATATTTTCTACGATTTATTTCCCGACAGCATTTGTCTATCATCCACCGTTTAGGGGGGGTGGCGCCCCAAAGTCGACAAGTTTTTAAAAAAGATGTTTTAAAAAAAATATATTTTTCCCTAACTGTCACGGAAATTAAGAAGAAATCCTGCGGCAATTATTTACAAATAATTGATCGATTTTTTGGTATAGGTTTCACTTAAGGCTAATAGCCCTTTTTTTAATTACAGGGTGTTACATTTTAAAAAACCCCTTTTTATACCATCTGACCCGTTTATGCTAGAGTAAAAAAACTTTCAGCGATTACCCATGTACTAATGCTATTTACAAATTTGTATATTGCACCCCCATTTTTCCCCGGAACCACCCCCAAAAAAAGAAGAATTATTAAATAAAGTGATTTTCTTGGAATCCTTCACACACAATGCCCTTTATTAATATGCTTCATATATCATTTTGTGCAGGTTATTATTACCCATGCATGGACACCAAAAGCGATTTCCTAGTGCAACCCCTGTAACCAAAAAAAAAATTAATAAAACGGGGAGTTGAAATTTTTTTTTTGTTTTTTGCTTTTTGATCCATATGGGCATATGCTTCATCAATAGTGCTTTTCAAAAATATATACGGTTATTGCAACATCCGTGCGGAAACCACCCTATCCTTGAAAATATACTGCAAAAACTACCCCTAGCCCTTGGCGAGCATGTTTTTACGATTTTCTCATTACCTGTGCATTCTTTTTAAATAAAACTTATACAAGGTTAAAGACCACTATTTACTCTAAAAATTAGGTCCTATTCATTTTTTTCGTATAAGCAACCTTTACGGCACAGTGGCGCCGTAAACCTCATATATGCTTTGGCGGGCTCCAGTTTTTGTTTTTTATTTCGTCATATGTTCGTTTTATTGATAAAGTACTTATGTAAAATAAAACAACACAGTGTAACCTACAAATTATGACCTATGCACATTTTACATTCTTTCCGCCCCAAAGCCAGTGGTGGCTATTTTTGTCACCTACACGCATTTTATTGCATTAATGTTACTTTAATAGCACAATATTCACCCTTAAGTGTCACTAAGCAGTGGCAAATCCAGGGAAGGGTGATCGGGGCGATCACCCCCCCCCCTCTCAAACCAAGTGATATTCTATTTAAAGATTATAAAAATATTCATTTATTGTTGTAGAAATACTTATATTATATTATTATTTTTATAAGAATGGCGTACTTTTTATGCTTTAGCGACAGTGGCGGATCCAGCATCGTTAAGAGGGGGGTGCCAATTGGCTAAATTTTTATAAAAATAAATGAATATTTTTATAATCTTTAAATATAATATCACTTGGTTTAAGAGGGGGGGTGATCGCCCCATCACCCCTCCCTGGATCCGCCACTGCTTAGTGACCACTTAAGAGTGAATATTGTGCTATTAAAGTAGCATTAATGCAATAAAATACGTGTAGGTGGCGAAAATATGCAAAAATTGATTTTGTGCCACCACTGTGGCTTTGGGGCGCAAAGAATGTAAAATGTGCATAGGTCATAATTTGTAGGTTACACTGTGTTGTTTTATTTTACATAAGTACTTTATCAATAAAACAAACAGATGACAAAATAAAAAACAAAAACTGCAGCCCGTCAAAGCATATATGAGGTTTACGGCGCCACTGTGCCGTAACGGTTGCTTATACGAAAAAAATGAATAGGACCTAATTTTTAGAGTGAATAGTTGTCTTTAACCTTGTATAAGTTTTGTTTAAAAAGAATGTATAGGTAATGAGAAAATCGTAAAAATATGCTCGCCAAGGGCTAGGGGTAGTTTCTGCAGTATATTTTCAAGGACAGGGGTGGTTTCCGCAGTAATGTTGCAATAACCATATATATTTTTGAAAAGCACTACTGATGAAGCATATGCCCATATGGATCAAAAAGCAAAAAAACAAAAAAAAATTTCAACCCCCCATTTTATTTATTTTTTTTTGCTGCAGGGGTTATACTAGGAAATCGCTTTTGGTGTCCATGCATGGGTAATAATAACGTGGACAAAATGATATATGAAGCATATTTATAAAGGGCATTGTGTGTAAAGGATTCCAAGAAAATCACGTTATTTATTAATTCTTCTTTTTTTGGGGTGGCTCCGGGGAAAAAATGGGGGTGCATTATACAAATTTGTAAATAGCACCAGTACATGGGTAATCGCTGAAAGTTTTTTTACTCTAGCATAAACGGTTCAGATGGTATAAAAAGGGGTTTTTTAAAATGTAACACCCTGTAATTAAAAATAGGGCAATTACCCTTAAGTCAAACCTATACCAAAAAATCAGTCACTTATTTTTGAATAATTGTCGCAGGATTTCTTCTTAATTTCCGTTACAGTTAGGGAAAAATATATATTTTTTTTTAACATCCAACGTTTATTGCAATCTGTCTGATCACAAACAATAAGCAATACATAATATTATTGAAAAATAACACAGATGGAAGCCGCCCAGTGGCGAGCACCCAGTAAGACATATAACATTATAATTTTAAAATAAGACATAACAATTACTTGGAACATAATACATAGATAAAATTTAGTATAGTGGACAGTTCAGACAATAAAAATATGATTATTAAAAGTCTAAGGAACATGAATAAAAATACGAAAGAAGTTTAAAAATCACTAACACTAAAACATGATTATTTCACTGCACTATGACACTGCACTCTGTTGTTGCTCTGATGTCCAGATGTACTAGAGGTCCAAAGGGTCAGGTCTTTTTAATCGTCTTTCATGAGAAATGTTGAGCAGGTCTGTGGCGAGTGGATTTGGATGGCAGGATAGTCTTGTCTTGTATCTAGAATTTACAGCAGATATTGCTTCGCTAACTGTTGGTAGCTGTAGGTCGTGGTGCAATCTCTGGTTCGTAACATACCAAGGGGCATTGCAGATCTGGCGCAACACTTTTGATTGGAACCGTTGAAGTTTTTGAATGTTGGTATTACTAGCTGTTCCCCATATTTGTGCTGCATATAGCCACACCGGTTTTAAAATGCATTTATAAATCATAATTTTGTTCTCCAGGCTAAGATTTGATTTCCTACTCATGTACCAATACATTTTCCTGTAGATTAGGCCGAGTTGAAGACGTTTCTTCCAGATGTGGGTGCCCCAATTAAGTTTACTATCTAAATGAATTCCCAGGTATTTTACGGCGGTATTGACTGGTAGTGGAGTGTTATTTATAGAAACCGGAGGCGCGACACCTTTTTTTAAAGTAAATGTTATTTGTGTGGATTTTAAACTGTTGACTTGTACTCGCCACAATTTAAGCCAGCTCTCTAGTTCAGTCAGATGATTTTGCAATACCTCGGATGCTTCTGTTGCTATAGGATTTGAAGCCATTATAACTGTGTCATCCGCATATGTAGCAATTGTTGTATTAATGGTGGTTGGAAGATCCGATGTGTATATTAAGTAAAGTGTTGGTCCTAATATGCTTCCTTGTGGAACTCCAGAACATATTGGAACAGGTTAGTAATTTCCCCTCCTCTTTTGACTTGAAAAAATCTATCTGTCAGATGGGATCTTAATAGTGAACTTATGGGATAAGGAAATATGGATTTAATCTTGGAGATAAGATCTACATGCCAAACTTTACCGAATGCCTGTGAGACATCTAGGAATGCAGCTGTACAGTAATTTTTGTGTTCGAGCGAATTTCTGATAGTTTTTACTACCCTATGAATTTGCTCGATGGTACCATGTTGTTTCCTAAAGCCAAACTGATAATTAGGTAAAACATTGTTGCTGTCTAATGTAGGCTCTAGTCTTCTCAGGAAAAGTCGCTCGAACACTTTAGATATAATAGGCAACAAGCTTATTGGACGATATGAAGATACTTCCGCGTGATCCTTATTAGGTTTTGGGATTAGAACAATTTGAGCTACTTTCCATTGGAGTGGAAAGTAACCTGTTTTTAATATTGAATTAAATATATAAGTAATTAAGCTTACACCTTCGTTGGGTAGATTTTTTAGGACCAAACTAGATATTATATCATACCCAGGTGACTTCTTATTCTCCAGATTATAAATTACTTCTTCTACTTCAGATTTCTTGAAAATTTTAATAGGCGGAGCCATTTGATATGGTGCGTTTATGACTTCATGAATATCTTCTTCTTCTTCAGCTGAGACTTCCCTCTGATGCGGTTGAAATACCTCGCATAAATGATTTGCGAAAGTATAAGCTTTATCTTTGTCAGTTTTAGCCCATGTGCCATTTAGTTTCCTGATTGGCATATTCATTTGTTCGTTGTCTTTAAGTTTTTTTGTTAGTTTCCACAGAGAATAATTTGTATCATCTGAAGGTGAGAGGTTCTTTAAATAATTGTTGATTCCATTGTCTTTATGTTGGATCAAGTTTCTTTTGAGTAATCTGCAAGCTCTATTAAAATTTGTTTTATCTTCTGGGTGTCTAGTGAGCTGCCACCTCTTTCTTAGTTTTCTTTTTTCCAGTATAAGTGTATTTATGTGAGCAGGATACGACTCGGAGTTGTGTGTGTAGGTAATTTCTGGAGTGGACGACCAAGCAGCTTGCTGAATAACTGTAGTTAAGTGAGTGACTGCATTTTCTATGTCCCTGTCACTTTTAAGAGGCAAGTTTAGGTTAATGGATGATTTTATTTCTTCTCTATACCTATCCCAGTTTGTTCTTTTATTACACAGTGTTAGAAGTTTAGGACAATTGTGAATTTGGCTTAGTAGGTCTATGAAGAAAGGGGAATGATCCGATGATAGGTCAAAAGGAGAAATTTGGATATGGGTGTGTGTTATTCCTTTTAATATAGCGAAATCAATAAGATCAGGAATTTTTTGTCTATCAGTGGGCCAATAAGTAGGCTGTCCAGTAGAGAGAGAAGTTAAATGATTCTCATTAATACTTTTTAATAATTCTCGCCCTCGTGAGGTTATGATTCTGGAGCTCCATTTGTGATGTTTGGCATTGTAATCTCCAGCAGCAATGAAACGGTGTCCGAGTATCTCAAAGTATTCAGTAAAATGATCAGCTTTAATTATTTTATTCGGTGGACAGTAAACAGCAGATAAAATAATCGAGCCTTGTGAATCTTCTACCGACACTGATGTAGCTTGAATGTTGACTCTGCTAATTTTGTTTATTTCATGATGCTTAATATTATTTCTTATAATAATTGCCGTACCTCCATGGGCCTTTCCTAATGGATGTTGAGTTACGTAGGTTGAATATTTGGGAATATTAAAATAACTCTTAATAGTCATGTGTGCTTCGGAAATAAACATAACATCTAGATTATGAGAATAAATAAAAGCTTTTACTTCATGAAAATGATTAGTTAAGCCATTGGCATTCCAACAGCACATCTTAAGTTTAGTGTTGAAGATTAAGCTTAGATATCAGAGACATTATTAGATCAAACATCTTATCCATTCTTTCCATTAGTTTATGTACCACAAGTTCTAAATTGTTTTGTATATGTTGGGGAGTTGCTGTTTCTATTTCATGAGTAGTCTCATTTGTGTTAGTTGTATTTTTATTATCTTTTCCTGCAGCAATGTTCGCATAACTGATATTTGGTTGAGTGATTGACGAATGTGCAACACGAGGTGGTTGACTTGCGGTTTTTTCTCGAAGCGATGGAAATTTTTTCTTTTGCAGTTCTTTGTATACAGAACATCCCTTGTAGCTTGCAGGATGATTTTCTCGACAATTTACACATTGGACATCTTTTATATTCTTTTCTTTTGGACATTTAGACGATAGGTGATCTCCTACGCATTTTACGCAGCGCGGACTCCTGTGGCAATAATTGTGTGTGTGGCCAAAATGTTGACATCTTTGACATTGAGGTAGTTCCCTCTTCGGATGCGGTGCCTCAACTGTGACAATAGTGTTGAGTAATTTCGTGATCTCATATATATCTTTATTATTGCTGTGAATAGCCAGTTCTATATTAAATAGCGGCAGATCTTTCTTTGTGCCTCTTTGCTTAATATTAGAGATGTTCAGTGCAGTATGCCCGAGATCCAGCAATGCCTTTTTAATGTCGTCTGGATCTGTTGAAGGGTGGATATGACGTATAACAACTCGGAATCCTTGGTTTTGTTTTAGTTGGTATGTATGGTACTGAGTATTTTTTTCTGATAGAGATTTTACGATTATTGAGTAGGTTTTTGATGAATCAGCTTGAACTTTAATTTGATTGTTAGCAAGACATTTTAAAGTATATTTACCTGGAGTTATCTTCTGTAGTAATTCCTGTAGTGGTTTGATGCGTTCAACATTTTGTATAAATATGGGTGGTGGCTGATCCTCTCTTCGGTCTTCCAACGTTACAACTTCTTCACGAAATGTATCATCTTCAAGTAACTCGTATCTGTTAGATGTATGAACAGTTTTACTCAGCCAATAATCATTGAGTGTAGCTTGTTTGGTTTTTTTCAAATCAGGACTGTCGTCATTGCGTTGACGTTTATTATGGTGGACTGCTACCCATTCACCATCACTTTTTGCTACATCTGCATCTGGGAGATGTTCTTGCGGTTTATCTATTTGAAAATTTGATAAATGTGATTGTAGATCGTTGTTGTATGTTTTGATAATTTTCTGCTGTTCATCTAGTGGATTGGAACTGTCTTTTTGAGTGCTTACAGGTGGAGGAGTTCGTGCTAAGCTGTTTCTTCTAATTGCTGGATTTATGTCCTGACTGAATGGATAACTAGTAGATTGTTCCTGGTTATCGTGTTGGTAACTCATAGTTTTCCCCTAGTTATAGCTAGGAATTTTTAAAACATTCCGACATATTTTGATAATATACTGGCCTATTTTCTCTATATTTAGGTATATTTATGTTGATAAACTTAGTAATTAAATATGTAGTAGAAATTACTTACTGGATAATTATTTTAGCATTAAACACTAACAATTTTTTGGCTATTGTTTTTCGGTTTCTTGATAACGATGGATTTATACTAATTACAATATGATAAGATAATAATTAGACAAATTGCTTCTTAATTACATGTGTTCAGCTCGAAGGTTCTGAACAGACTGATATTTTTTTTAAAACATCTTTTTTAAAAACTTGTCAACTTTGGGGCGCCACCCCCGCTAAACGGTGGATGATAGACATATGCTGTCGGGAAATAAATCGTAGAAAATATAGTCCTCTTCATATTTCTATAAAAAAAATTTTTTGTAAAAGGTACAGGAAGGGCTACGTTCCGCAAAAACCACAAATTACCCCTTTTAAAGGGGTGAAAGGGGGGTTCCGGGGCGAAATTTTTTCAGAAAAAGTTAGTCTTATAATAAGCACCCCTTGATATAATAGAAAAAAAATAAAACCGGACTTGTGTCCATTTTGCAAGGTTCAACCTCTGTTTCCTACACTATAACGGTGTCTAGTCGGACAAACTTTGATTTGTGGGAACACTGGAACAGGGGATGTTTTAATTGTGGAACTTGTCATCCTGACAAGTTTATGATTGTGAAAACTATCAGCAGGTTGGTTCTAATTTTATTCAAAGCAAACTTTATACAATGTATGAAAAAATGTTTTTCCGACAAATATGTTGGGCATTTTATAAGTCCGACAAGTAGAATATTTCAAATGACAAGAATTATGACAGGTGATAAATAGCAGTCTGATTTTTGCATGAGAGTTTAATGAAAGGGTAACAAATATATTGGAAGTTCTCTCTGACAAAATACATGAGAAGTTTTCGTAGTAAGACGTTCGAAACCTGTAACCTGTTCCACAATTAAAACTTCCCCTGTTCCAGTGTTCCCGTACATCAAAGTTAGTCCGACTAGACACCTTTAAGCTATTAACAAATTTTCAGCTTGCTATTATAAACTTCTTTTTGGTACGCGGGATCCAGGCCTATTAGAACATCTGTATAAAAGTTGATAAGATTAGATAAGGTAAACATAAACATTTTCTTTTCTTAAATTGCGTTTTGGGGGAAAATACGCAGCTGCCATTGTTGCGTCAACTTTTTTTGTTTTGACACTTATAGCTACCTGGCGTACCTGGATAGCTCTATACTTTCTCTTTCGAAAAGAATTAGATTATTTTTTACTGTTACTGCTGCTACTTCACCAGATGTTTTTCTAGTGTGAAGGAGCTTGATATATTTGATATTATATCAGTTGAATATATGACCCTGATAATAAACATATATCGATTTTTTTTCGTTGTTTAAGGTAAACAGTATTTCCTGCTGATGTTTTAAAACATTTCAAAATATCGAACTGCTTTTTACAAATACACTATTTGTGTCTTTTGTATTTTTTGTTAAAATAGATAATGGCTTTAACTTTTTTTTTTAATTCATTTTAAATGTACTACAAAACAAAAAGTATACAGGGTGGGCCAAAGAAAACAGTCCACCTCGATATTTGGCAGTAGTTATTAGATGTTAAGGAAATGCCGAAACAGGTCGATTTTTGTTCTAAGGGAGTGTATACCATGTGCGGTGCGACACATCATTAGAAAGGTATCGAGATGGAGTATTCAGACATAATGATTGTTCACGATTTTTTTTTTGATATTTGCACCGTCTTTGCACAAAACTGTCAATATATTTGAAGTACAACACCTATGAAAAAAGTAACGTAACGTCTATGGTTTGCTAACATGTAATTTTTCCTGCCGCGTCACATTTACTTTTGATGTGACAGAAAAAATGACATATTAACACGCCATAGGCGTTACGTTTCATTTTAAGAGATGTTGTACTTCAAATGAATTAACAGTTTTTTGCACAGACAGTGCAAATATCGGAAAAAATCTTGGACGGTCGTTGTGTCTGAATACTCAATCTAAATGCCTTTCTAATGATGTGCCGCACATGGTACATTCCTATTTAAAAATGAGGGGTTGGGGAAGTGGAAAGGAGGAGGTTGGCAAATGACAGATGTGTGTATCGTAAAAATGTGTCGCCCTTAGAACAAAAATCGATCTTTTTCGTCATTTCCGTAAAATCTAATAACTACTGCCAAATATCGAGGTTGACTGTTTTCTTTGGCCCACCCTGTATACCTGCATTCTTTTACATTTGTTAGTAAGTGTATTTTCGAATGGAATTGGGTTTGGACCAGTTACTTTTTTCGAATCCTTTTTAATGCCAAAAACGGAGTATGACATAGCAGGCCTACATAGATAGTCGAACATTACCAGAAATATAAAATATGTTAATTCTATTAATAGTTTTAGTATCAAAGTTAACATACTAACTACTCAAGCTGTGCTATATATTTATAACTAAGCAAACACTATTCAAAAAGGCTAAAAGCGTGTCTAAGTAAACTACTGACTATATACAAATACAATTACCAAATAATCTACATGTTATTTAAGGTGTGGTGGACATCTCATAACCATGCCAGCTTAGCTGCCGCTGAAACTAGTGCAAAAAATAAAATTATTTAAAAACTACAGTTTTAGCAGTTCACAAACTAATTTGAACGGTAATATTATTAGCTAAAAACGATACTTATTTTTTCCTAGTTAAAAATAATGCAACATAGACGGAATTTTTAAGAAAAAGTTATAGGTAACAAAATGGGACAGAATAAATAACGTTAAGTGTCTGTAATATTTTGCTTTTTGTCTCCACGCTGAACGCACCTAAGTAGAACAAAATGAAAAGAGAGATAATAATAGACACGAACTATTTTCATATAGTATTCACGACTGCTATATTAATCGGTAACGTATATCACACAAATTATTCATAAAAAAAAACTCGTTTGGTTTAGTAAATTGTCTTTAAAATTTGCTTTATACTTTTAAAAGTCAAAATAACTTTTTTTTAAAAAAACATATTTTACTCGCGTACAACCAAATTTTTGGGTTATTTTCTAAGAATTTCAATGAGATCCAAGAAGTCCGACATAATTGATTTTGCAAAGGAAAAAATATTAGCCTGTATAGAAAAAAGAAAGGGTGGAAAAGCTTTTTAAGATCTATTAGATATTTTGCCGACGAAGATATGAAAAGGACAAACGAGCAAGATGGAAATTGTCAAGATAGATAGAACTGGAGAGAACAATTATTGAGAAAAGGAATACAGTGAAAACTGCATGTGGAAAAGATTTTTAAGATCGATTAGATATTTTGCCGACGAAGACATGAAAAGGACAAACGAGCAAGATAGAAATTGTCAAGATAGACAGAACTGGAGAGAACAATAATTATAGAGAAAATAAATACAGTGAAAACTGCATAAGTTTTTAGTAGTAATAAAAGCGAAAGTATTTTGATATATGATTTAGGTATTTGACATTTTGTTTTATTAACATTTACTTTAGGTTGAGCCCAGCCCAGCCGTATTCGATAGATCAGAATAGAGTTAAAATTAAAACTGCCATTTTGGTTCTAGTACACCTAAAGATTTGGTTTGGGTGTTAAAATTTAGGTTTTTTGTAATATTATTGTAATACTATGTTGAATTTAAATATTGCACAATAATCAAACAGATGAGAGAAATCATTAACGACAACGTGTGTTGGCTTACTTACGAAGCAAAAATCTCAATCTCTAGGCGGTAAAAAGTATATAACAAATTTCCATTTATTAAAATAAATTACTTATTCCACAAATTACTGAACTTATCATGGTATTTTTTTGTTATTTCGAATAATGCTTTTTTTCATAACAAAGCGGTAAAATTTGTGAGATGCTAATAACTGCTGTGTGTTAATAAAGAAAAATGTAGCTGAAATGTGAAAAAGCAAAAAAATGTATTATTAAAAACCTACAAGAGCAATTTGGCAATTTTATAAAAGTAATAGGTATTAAAATTTGTATAAATCCAAATTAAATTTCATAAGAATACAGGAAGATCCTGAAAATTTAATATTAAAAAGAAAAAAACCCGAAACAGATGAGTGAAGAAATCGACAAAATATATACAGAAAAAAAAGATACAGTAAAACTTTTCAATAACAACCAATATTTTTTTTATAAAAGTTTGCCCGTTTAGGAAGATGGGTGCTAAAGAAATAACAACAATTATACTTACTATATAAAACGCCTATTATACTGAATTCGCTCTACCGAGATTCACTTTGACACATTCGGAATAGGAAACATACAACACAAAAATTCCTACCTCACACTATTAACTGCTAAAATCAACTTAATCTTTCATTAAAAAGAAGAATTATTAGAAATAGTGGGAGTGTCTACTAATCTCATAAAATTTTGTGGAGTTTATTTCTACAAAATATTTTTACTTTGTACAATAAATAATTTTCTCATTTGTTATCAATACATTATAATGGTGTAAATAAATAATTATTTATTGGCGTAAGGTTTATGTTATTTTTATGTCTGTTTACTATTAACAATATTGGCTATGAGCAGGTGCTTTGGTAGTGTAGTAATTTCCAGTCACTTCTGACAACTGAACTTCCCAAAAAATAAATTACTAACGTCAGTGTCAAAGTGAATCTCGATATAGCGAATTCAGTATATAAATAAAACTAAATACACATTGCCTTTTGTGAAATATTTTTCAATATAACTCGAATTTTTTTTTAGAAATATTTAAATTCGGATTTTGTTACTTAACAATCTCATTTTATTAAAATTTCGGAACTATCATCGACAAAACATGTAGTGTTTTTTCGTCAATAAAAAGTTTTTTTAAGTACCACGGTTTTTCATTTTCACTCAAATCATGCACAGAAATACACAAGTTAGTGTTATAAGAAGACATAAAAACGTGAGTAGAAGAACATTTACGGGATTGAAATAATATATTTATTTTGGAAATCGATCTAAATAAAATCATTAACACAAAACCGTATCTGAATCTGATAAGTGATTCATGTATTTCAACTACATAATAAAGCATTTTTGCCAGTATTTTAGAATGGAATTGAAATGAATATTATATCCATTTATCCATGCTGCAGCTTCTTTGCTCAGAGTATGCAGCATATTTTATTTGTTTACAAAAAACCCACTTTAAATGTACTATGATATTGTACCATTGTTAAGTCCAGACGACATACCATTACAATTTATTAAAAACATCTCATATACGCAAAAGAGTTTCTATTTCAAATTTTTAATATTATTTTGCACAAAAAATCATTCATAAAAATCTGGAAAAATACCATTGTTATCCCTATTATTAAACCAAATAAAGGTAAACTACACCCAGAATCATATCGTCCAATATCACTAAAATATTCTTTATGTAAACTTATAGTTTAGTTAACTTAATAGTTAACAAAAGATTAATCTGGATCCATAATGATCAACTAACCATTAAGAAGCTGGCTTCAAGACCAGATAGATCTACAAACGACGAAATTAATCTGATCTGGAAAACTCTATTCACGAAGCTTTTAAAAATAATAAAAAATGTATGGCAATTTACTTTGACATAACTAAAGCATTTAGTAGATACAGTATGGAAACACTGTATATAGAACATTCTAAAAAAGTTATCAGATATCGCGGAAATATTTTGGCATAAATAATTTTTTAACTCAAAAAACATTTCAAAATGAGCAGTTTTACTGTATTTATAGCATATTACCAACCAACGTACAACATAAACCAATATAACTTTCATAATTAGAATGTTTATGATACTTTTATAATAAAGTGATGAGTGCGGTAATAACTGGCAAAATAACGAAAAAGATGGAAAACATATTAAGCTGTGAGATAAAAAGAGATGAAACTAGTAGAGCTGGGAAAATGTAGCGATTGAAACGTATAAATTTAGATTACATTGATTGTTTTCCACCTTTAGACGTATCAGAGGAGTATGTCAACTAAAACTGTCACTTTCATAGTTTTAGTTGCCAAACTCGTCCAATACGTCTAAAGGTGGGAAACAATCAATACAATCTAACTTTATACATTTCTATCGCTAAATGTCCCACCACTACTAGTTTCATCTCTTTTTATCTCACAACTTAATATGTTTTCCATCTTTTGCGTTATTTTGTCGGTTATTAGCGCGCTCATCACTGTATATTATGTGTGTACGTGTTTGTATATGCGTGTTCCCCTGTCCTTGTGTGCGGTATGTTTATGTGCTTACGATGTAATTTAAATTATATGGACTGAATAGATAATTAGTCGATAATACTTGCTGCCAAGCCAACAAATTAGAAAATTAAGCCGTTTAACTTTTTAACTGATTATAAAATAACAGAAATGCGGATGGAGAGAAACGAAAAATTGAGGAAGTTACAGGAGAAAGAAAATCGATAGAAGAATAGAAAAAACAATAGGGGAAGAGGAAAACGTAATGAGAGAGAATAATAAAAATAACTTAAACAAAAATTGCGAAAAACGAATTAGATACATGTACATGCGTCATTATTATATATTTTAATTCCCTACACCTTTGTATTAGTTTGTAGTAAACAAAAATAATGTTATTTTTCGAAAGCAAACCTTCCATTTTAGCAACTTACTTCTGATATACCAACTGTTGGTTCCGAAGCGTATCCATCCCTACCTTCATCTTCAGACGAGGAACTCGAATTTGATTCTTCCTCTTCGTATGGTCTAAAAGCATATTAGAACATGAAATATTAATTCATTAAACATAAAATATGTACAGTGTCTGTATCTAGTATAATATTTTATGTGTACATACATACATACATAATCGATTGCCTCTTTTACCATTAGGTGTCGAGGATTTCTCCTTTATATGATAAATTTGCAGAGAGTATCATATAAAGGAAGAATCCTCGACACCTAATGGTAAAAGAGGCAATCGATTATGTATGTATTTATGTAAACATAAAATATTATACTAGATACAGACACTGTACAACATAGAGAAATAAAAATAAGAGAGCGGTCAAAAGATAGGGCAAACCGTTCACATTTGTTTCTGCGCAGGTAAGTAGCACATCGGGGTGCTGTTGTTTATGAAACTAAAATTTTTACCATGCTATGCCATGGTACAATAAAGAATTTATTGTACCGTGAAAATTTACTTGTTGACATTGACTTCAGGATGTGTTTTTATCATGTTTTTATGACTCCATTTTGTTGTTGTGCTGAATTGTTTTATTTCAATACACTCACCGGCACGAAAAATGGGCACCCCAAAAAATGGGTTATTTTTGATGTCTCTTATCTCCTAAACCTGTCCGATTTCGGACAGGTTGTGGCGTGCGAAATTGTCCGTGCGAAATTCTACTAAAAATAATAGGTCTGGATCCCGCGTATGAAAAAAAAGTTGATTCATAGCAAGTTGGAAATTTGTTAATAGCTTAAGGGTGTCTAGTCGGACAAACTTTGATATATGGGAACACTGGAACAGGGGCAGTTTTAATTGTGGAACAAGTTAAAACTTTGGAACGGTCAGACCACGAAAACGGCACATGTATTTTGTCCGACAGAACAAACTTAAACTCTCCGAACATAGATTAAACTCTCATGCAAAAATCAGACTGCTATTTATCACCAAATGGACGTTTTAATGAGTGGAACATGTAGAATATGTCAAATGACAGGAATTATGACAGGTGATAAATAGCAGTCTGATTTTTGCATGAGAGTTTAATCTCTGTTCGGAGAGTTTAAGTCTATTCTGTCGGACAAAATAAATGTGCCGTTTTCGTGGTGTGACCGTTCCAAATTTTTAACCTGTTCCACAATTAAAAGTGCCCATGTTCCAGTGTTCCCATATATCAAAGTTTATCCGACTAGACACCCTTAAGCTATTAATAAATTTTCAGCTTGCTATTAATCAACTTTTTTTTCATACGCGGGATCCAGACCTATAATGTTAATTTCATGTTTTCGAGTAATTTATATTTTTTTTCAAGTACTGACTAGTACTGTTAACTGTCGAGCTGATAATACAGTACAAATCCCAAGAGAACGGCAGTTCTCGCCAGTGGCGCACAACCTCCCTACACGCGACACTACACAGCGTGTCTACTTAAGTTGGAAGCATATGGGAAACTTTTTTATTATTAATTTTACGAAAAATAGTTATTTTTCATAAAAAGTTCTGCATACTCTAGAACCTATGATTCAATCATCAGATATCAAATTTTATCAATATTATACGAGGTATGTCAAAAAATGTGAATTTTGTTCAAGAGTAAAGTACCTTTATTTCTCTCAATATCGAAAATTCTTAATATGAAAAGTTGTATATATATATATATAATCTAAACCTTTCTACCTAACGGTGTAAGGTGTGAAAAGTTGTTTGTAATTAAAAACTAAGATCAAATATGCAATTACATGCTTCTAATCGAAAAAAAAATGTTTTCCAAATTTTTCTCAAATTTATGGATACTTAACTCGTTTTTATTTATTACACATATGATAACTCTTTTATTATTAGTTTTACGAAAAAAAGTATTCTTTATAAAAAGCTCTGTATGTCCTCACACCTAAAATTCAACCATCAGATATCACATTTTATTAATTTTATACGAGATATGTCAAAAAATATGAATTTCACTCAGGAGTAAAGTACCTTTATTTTTCACAATATTGAAAATTGTTATTACAAAAAGTTGTTTAGAATAAAAAACTATGTTTCCATATGCAATTACATCCTTCTAATTGAAATATTGTGAAATATAAAGGTACTATACTATGAGCGAAATTCATATTTTTTGACACACCTCGTATAAAATTAATAAAAATTGATATATCATGGTTGCATCTTAGAATCTAGACTAGGCTGAGCGTTTTATAAAGAATAACTTTTTTTTCGAAAAATGAGTAATAAAAGAGTTATCATATTTGTAATAAATAAAAATGATGTATTCATAAATTTGAGAAAAATTTGTAAATTTTTTTTCTTAATTAGAAGCATGTAATTGCATATATGATCTTAGTTTTTAACTCCAAACAACTTTTCATAATAAGAATTTTCGATATTCAGAGAAATAAAGTTACTTTACCCTTGAACGAAATTCATATTTTTTGACATACCTCGTATAATATTGATAAAATTTGATATCTGATGATTGAATATTAGGTTTTAGAGCATGCAGAACTTTTTATGAAGAATAACTTTTTTTCGTAAAATTAATAATAAAAAAGTTTCCCATATGTTTTTAACTTAAGTAGACACTTAATGTAGACAATTACTAGATGTATTGTACTTTCTTTTTTAAATTATTTATGAAAATTACTGGGTGTAATTTTTTTACATCCCCGCCAAATCTTATTTTCACATCCTCTGTACTATGGATAATCGTTTCCCTTCTTTCTCCGAAATTCTGTTGCGTCTTGTTTTCGGTGACTTGTTTTTCTATTTCTGTGATTCTTTTTTTCACTTCTTCTCTGTCTACTTGAATAGCATTTTCCAACTTATTTTCCAAATTTTCTAGTTCCTTTTTGTGGCAATTGTTTATCTCCTTCATTTTGATTTTGATTTCTTTAATCTCTGTCTCTTGTCGTCCCATCTCGTTCTTGATCATTGTCAAACATCCTTTTACTTCCCTTTCATACTTTTCTATGCGTTCCTCCATTTTCTTGTTGTTCTCTTCTATTGCTTGTTTCATTTTTTGTTGTGTTTCATCCATTTTTTGATCCAATTTTTGTTGTGTTTCATCCATTTTTTGTTGTGTTTCCTTCATGGCTCGTTTTGTTTCTTCCTGATTTTTATCCATTTTATCCATTTTCTTTGATGTTTCTTCCTGATTTTTATCCATTTTATCCATTTTCTTTGATGTTTCTTCCTGATTTTTGACAACATTAGAACAGAAACAATAAGAACTATAGATAAACAAATCACCAAACCGTTGATGGATCTAATAAATTTAATATTTAAAACTGGTGAATGCCCAGACAAATTTAAAGAAACGGTAGTAATTCCTATACACAAGAAAGGAGATAAACTAAGTTTGTCAAATTACAGACCAATTTCATTAATTACTACTTTAACAAAAATCTTTGAAAAATGTTTTAAAATCAGATTAACATCTTTTCTTGACAAACACAACATATTATCGTCTTCTCAGTTTGGATTCCGTGAAGGTTTTTCAACAAACGACGCAATTATAGAACTCACCAATGAAATATATAATCGAATTGACAATAGCCAACCTACTGCTTGTGTGTTTCTAGATCTCGCAAAAGCTTTCGATACTGTAAGCCATCCAAAACTACTAGAGGCACTAGAAAATAGTGGAATACGCGGCACTGCTTATAATCTACTGAAATCTTACTTGGACAATAGACAACAAATTGTTAGGATAAATAATATCAATAGTAAAAAACTTCATGTAAGATGCGGGGTGCCTCAAGGTACAGTATTAGGGCCACTATTATTCAATATCCATGTCAACGATTTATATAACCTTAATACTGAGGGAAAGATAATCAGTTTTGCCGATGACACTGCAATTTTATATAGCGCAGACAGTTGGGAACATTTAAGGGATAAAATTAATGTAGATATGCACAAACTAATAAAATGGTTTAATTATAAAGGTTTAACAATTAATTATGAAAAAACCTTTTTTGTTCCGTTTTGCAGTTACAAAGTATCACTACCTTCTTATAGTGCTATAACAATTAAAAACACGAAAGGAAATATAATTATAAAATCAAGTAACAATATAAAATATCTTGGAGTAAAAATCGACTCTCATTTAAGATGGGATGCCCACATAGATCAAATAACAAAGTGTTTGAGAGCCTTGGTTCCAAAGTTCAAATTTCTCAAATCTAAAATAGATGTAAAATATTTAAAAATATTATATTATGCACTAGTTGAATCTAGAATTAGATATGGAATACTTGGGTGGGGCGGTGTACAAAAAACTTATTTAAAGAAAGTCGACATCTTACAAAAAAAAATATTGAAAATAATAATCAACAAAAAAATGACATACCCGTCTCATTTATTATTCTGTGATACTAACGTAATGGATACGAGGCAACTTTATATGTATTCCCTGGTATTATACACATACAACCATAAACATATCCTTCATACATTACCTCATCACTATGAGACTCGCACTAAAACCAACCAACACGTACAATTGGGAAATATTAAAAAATCAATAGGACAGAGATCTGCCATGTATCTTGCTCCAAAAGTATTTAATCACTTGCCGAACATATACAAGATATATTTTAATACTCTTAATTCATTAAGTATGGTAAAATCTATATTCAAAAAGTATGTATTGAACCTTGATCGTAATATTGTACATAAGTTATTTGATTGACTTAACAAGTGAATGAAATTTAAAAAAAATAAAAAAAAAATGATAAAAAAAAGAATGTTTGCAATACAGTGGTTTGTTAAATTTACCCAGTTCCTTTATTTATAATATAAAAAAATAAAAGAAAATAAATAAATACATGTAAGATATTCTCCTTTTCATGAACATTTTTCAGTGCGTCACAAATTATAGAAAAAAAGGTAAGTCCGTGATAATACATATTTATGACATTTATTCTAACGTGACATTTTAGTTAAATCTGACAGTTGTCAAATTTTATTTTCAATTTGGAATAAAACCAAATCAATTGTGTCTATTGCATTTATAAAATGGTATTTTCTTTCATTTGTATAGTCTTATAAATTGTACAGATTATATTGATAATATTATTATTTTATTTAATAAATAATTCTTTTTTGATTATGGCGCCATCTATCGACAACTAGAATAATCACCGAACTAGAATAATTACCGAAGTATTCTCAGACGTGCCTTTTTTTCTGTCACATACAATTTAATGCGTTAGAGAGAAATCGAAAAACTGTGACGCACTGAAAGATGATCATGAGAAAAAGAATAATAGAATGTTTGTACCTTGGCATTTAGTATACACATACTATATTCAATAACTAAACATTGTCACACACTATCCCCGTGTTCGACCAATAGGTTTTAACGGGTAGTGAGTAAATGTTTCTTTATTTTCCAGGATTAACATGTAAAGTTAAAATGTAGAATGTAATAATGTAAAACGTAGAATATAAAATTAAAATGTATGTATTTAATTCTTGTACTGTGAAATTAATAAACATTATTATTATAAAAAGATTTAGCCATACGGCTCACACTCCCTCTAAGGGTAAATTTGACTCATCCCAGATACCTACGGTATCAAAAGGATTGAGCTCTGGTGGGACTCTTTCCGTGTTATCGAGCCCTAGGTGACTTGGTATGCAGGTGTGTCTCCCAAAAATTTTCGTACACATCTGGCCGTTGCGAGTAGTACAGCTTTCTGCATGGTCTTGTAAAGATGTTCATTTAGACCCAGCCTTTTTATGCTTTCGAGGAGGTTCTTCGGAATGACTCCAGTAGTAGATATAACAATAGGTATCGTCTGGGTACTTTGCATTCTCCATTGCCTTCGTATTTGAATTTCTAGATCTCTGTACTTGGCGATCTTTTCAGTGAATTTACTACGTAGATTATTGTTGTTAGGTATCGCCACATCAATTAGTGTTGTTTGTCTTGTTAATTTATTAACTAGTACGAGATCTGGTCTATTATGTGCCACTGTTTGGTCTGTGAGCACAGTGCGGTCCCAGTATAGCTTGTAGTTGCCATCCTCAAGCATACTCTCAGGGACGTATTGATAATACGGGAGATGGTCCGTTTGGAGAAGTCCCAGCTTGATAGCTATCTCTTGATGAAGGATTTTTCCCACTGCGTCATGCCGTTCCTTGTATTCAGTTGCAGCAAATGCCTGGCAGCCCCCTGTAAGATGTTGGATGGTTTCTTGGGCTTGACATCCATATCGGCATCTGTCGTTTTGAACCTGAGGGTCTTTGATGATATATTTCAGGTAGTTTCTGGTTGGTATAACCTGATCCTGAATGGCCAGTAATGAACCCTCCGTTTCAGGGAACATCTTTCCTGATGTCAACCAGTAGTTCGACGCTATATTGTCGACATAATCTTGGCTGACCTCATTGGGATGTCGCCCGTGCAAAGGTTTACCCATCCAGGCGCGCACTTTTTCGTCCTTAGTAAGGTGGTTTATGCGCAGTTCTGCTTCCCTCAGTTTGATCGGTGTTGTGTCATCTACTGCGCAGATAGCGCGATTTAGAGTAGATGTCTCAGCCTGCATCTGAAAATAAGTTCTTAAATTAGCAATTTGTTTATCTAATTGCTCACCTATATCCATAAGTCCTCTTCCTCCTAAATACCGGGGTAATGTCGTTCGTTCTACTGCACTTTTAGGGTGGTGTTTATGTGCCTTTGTGAGGTGTGTTCGTACTTTTCGCTGAAGATTTTCCATATCCGTTTTTGTCCACTTAACAATACCAAATGAATAGCTAAGCGCGGAACAAGCGTAGGTGTTTAGTGCCTTAAACAAATTTTTACTGTTAAGCTGTGAACGAAGCAGCTGTTTTACCCTTCTTATAAACTCAGTAGTTATCTCAGTTTTCATTTGCTTATGGTCAATTTTCCGCGCCTGCTTTACTCCAAGATATTTGTACATATCGTTGTCGCCCATGGCCTCGATGTTCTGGCCATTTTGCATATCGAATCCACCGGGCTGTACCTTTCCTCTGACTATATTCAAAACACGGCACTTGTCTAGACCGAACTGCATACTAATATCATTAGAAAATGTTTCTACAGTTTTTAGCATCTCTTCCAGGTGTTCTCGAGTGGAAGCCATCAATTTCAAATCATCCATATACAACAGATGATTGAGCTTCGCTACCACAGTATTATTGCTTTTAATGCTAAAACCTGAGTCAGTGGAGTTTAATAGCTGAGAAAGGGGGTTCAAAGCTAAACAGAACCACAATGGACTCAACGAGTCTCCTTGAAATAGGCCCCGGTTGATTGCGATATTTTCGGTTTCGATATTGTTTTCACCAGGTATTTGGAGGTGAATTTTAGTCTTCCAATCTTTCATTATATGTCTTAAAAAGGTCACTATGTTATCATCTACTTTGTATATTTTCAATATATCTATTAGCCATTCATGCGGTACTGAATCAAAGGCCTTTTTATAGTCAATAAAAGCAGTAAAAAGGTTCCTTTTTTTAGTGAATGCCTGGTTAGAAATAACTGAGTCGATGATAAGCTGTTCTTTGCAACCCATGGAACCCTTAGCGCATCCTTTCTGTTGAGGCTCTATGATATTGTTTAGAGCACAGTGTTGGTAGATACGCCGGGTTACACAGGATGTGACCAATTTATACAAAGTTGGAAGACAAGTAATTGGGCGGTACTTGGATGGATCTTGGGTGTTATTTTGATCCTTGGGTATTAAATAAGTAGTTCCCTGAGTTAGAAATGATGGTATTTCCTGCGGATTAGAAATAACATGATTAATTAATGTTGATAAGCACTCATGAATACTCCAAAACTTTTTAAGCCAGAAGTTCTGAACTCCGTCTGGTCCAGGAGATTTCCAGTTATGAAGCTCTTTGATGACATTTGAGACTTCTTCAGTCGTGAATGGTTCGTAGTTAGCAGTGACGTAGTGGTGACAGTTGTGCGTCGTATCTTCTATCCAGCCAGCATTGTTGTTAAAAGCAGCTGGTGTGGAAAGTTGATTTCCCCAAAACTCATGAATTTGTTCTTGGCTTGGGTAAGACTTGTCGACACTTTCTACGGTGGAATTGAGTTTTCGGTAGAACGCCTTCTCAGAGTTCTCAAAAAGTGCATTGTCACATTTTCGGCTGTTACTAACTTTATACCTTCTTAATCGTCCTGAATAGACGGAGAGTTTTTGTTTTAATGTATCCAGACACTGTTGGGCTGTGTTATTTTCTGGATCGTATCTCGAGTGTCTTGCAGTGCTCCGCATTATTTCTTCAGCTCTTTTAATGACTTTTCTACTTTTAACACCTCTTATATATTCTGTGACTTGACCAATATCCCTACGCAGTAATTCAATTTTTCCGAGAAGTCTTTTTTCCCAGGGTGCAATTCTGTTACCAGTCCTTCCGTTATTAGTACCCCGTCGTGTTCTGATCTTAACGCCCATTACATTGGCAATTGCTGTAGCTGCACAGTAGATTAGCATATGCAGATATTCCAATGTGTGGGCTTCTACGACATAATTGGGTAGGACTTCAGTATTCACAATTTGTAACAGGGCACCTAGTTTCTTACAAGAGTTTATTCGTGGTAGCGGTGGTCTGCTAAGTGGATTTGTTCCATTAAACTCTTGTACGGCACGAGCCATTTCGTTCTCTAGACTATCGCGCAACTCGTTGTTTTCCTGCTGTGTATTGTCAGGTTGAGTTTCTGGTATGGGAATCTCAGGAATTTGCTCATCAAGGATTTCATTAGGGACTTGATCTAAAACTAGCTCTTGGTTATTAATCTCCCGTTCGACTTCGCTTTTGATCGTATTGCGTCTAGTCTCTGGGATAAGGTTGTTTCTTACGATTACCCGGTATTGATCTGATACTCTTTGCTCCGATACTTGAATATCTGGGTACTCCCTGCAAAATTCGGCATACAGCTGTTGTCTGTAGCCGATCGTTTCTTGACCGAGGTTTGTCACCTTATAATAGAAGCGCAAAATGCTTTCGTTAATGGACACAGTCCATTTCATGCGCTGCCTCGGTCGTCCCGCTTGAGTGAGCGCCGGCTGATGTTCCGGCGCAGCACCTTCAGCGAGTGGAGCTCTTGCTGTTGTTTGGCTCGCTTGTGGTTGTTGTTCTTGTTGTTGGGCTGTAGCTGTTTGTGTGACAGGGGCCCGCCTCCTCAACACCCTGCCACCGACGTCCCGCATGCTGTCACGTCCAGCGTCGGCTCCAGACGTGCCCTGGCGATCCCCAGGCAGCGGCCCTAAACATAAACTATTAGTCTCCATTCTCATGGGTGTGCATTTTATACCTACTGCCAGGTGTCAGTTTTTGTTCCACGGCAAGTATTCCTGCTACTCTCTGGGTATTGGCGCTACGAATACCCAGAAAGAATCCCCCATTCGCAGGGGGCCGCGCCTGATAGAAGAACTGACATAAAACTCCCACAGGCATTATTATTATTATTATTATTATTATTATTTTCTTGCATTGTATCCATTTTTTGTGACTGGAGTTGCATCAGTTGTAATAATTTATCTATTCCTGATAATTCCTGTTTTTCTGATGCCATGATTATTGTTTCGAAAATATCTTCTTGTTCTATATGTTCTTCTTGTTCCAAATGTTCTTCTTGTTTTCTTTTTTCTTTGCTTTTGCTTCTGGTTATCGACATAGTTAAGAGGATCGGAACGTATTTTCGGCTGCAATGCTATTCAAATGGGGATTCATTTTTTTCAAATCCTGAGAAAACTAATAAGTATTTTGGAAAAATTTAAACGCAGAATGAAAGATTACGTTATTAGCGAGGGCCGAAAGTCCCTGTGAACTTCTACAATGTTTATTTTAATAAGTTACAGGGGTGAAAAAACTAAAAGAAAATTTAGTGTGATTTTTAAATTCAAATATCTCATTCAAAATAAACTTTTTATTTATTCTAAGGGACTTTCGGCCCTCGGCAATAATTTAGTCTTTCATTCTGCGTTTAAATTTTTCAAAAATATTTATTGGTTTTTTCAGGATTTGAAAAAAATGAACACAATGCCGTGGTAATATTTTCCAAATCTGTCTTTGTCTTACAACGCACTCAACCGAATATAATATTGTCAGCATATATTGTCAGTCAGACACTGACAATCAGTGACAATTTTAAATATTTGACACTGCATCGGGAATATTTTGAGAAATTGATTAAATATTATTGATATATAGTGTATTTGATAAATAATTGATTTAAGACGTGAACTTAATAAAAAGTTATTTATTGTGTATTATTTGTGAAAGATCCAAGCAGAGAATACATCAGATATTATATCCTGTGATCCAAGTATTTTGTTGTTAGAGATGTTCAAAATTGTAAGCGTTCCAAAATAACAACATATTATTAAAAAATCACTTTAACACTTTTCCTCTTTTCTCGATTGATTATTAGTTTTAGTTGTACAAATAAATTATTACAATCACTGAAAACATAGTTAGTGAAAAAATTATTACATTTATTAACTGAATTAATAATTTGCAATTATAAAAATAACAGTTATCCAAGAACATTCAAAAGCCATCTCTTTAAATTAATTATGACATTTTCAAGTAGAATGACATTCTAGTAATGTTTACATATCCACACCAGTGTGAATTTTACTACACGTAATTTGCCGTGTAAAGGCAGAAAAAGTAGGGATACACGTAAAATATTTGCGAATTATGTACCCATAGCCTTAAAATTTATCCCCGCCTGATACGAAATTCGAAAATACCTTGTATGCTGTAGAGACGAAAATTTTTCTCTCCCCAAGTATAATCAATTAATCACACAAATTTTTTTAAATTTATCAAAATTCAAATCAATCAAAAATAAAATAAATATGTAAAAATTGTACCTAGATAAAAATAACTCAAACAAAATATTTCATAAATTTTAAATATATCAACTTTTTCCGACGGGCAAATAAATTTTCCTTCACCTGTTTTTCCGTTTCCTATCCCTTCAAATTCACAACCAGAGATACTTTCACGCCACACGTTGGATCGCAATGTTGTTATGATCTACTTTTTATTACTTTTATATCAATTAGTCTGTATTTGATTACTCCAATTAATTATTTAATCAATTATCCAATTGTCGCCAATCATACAAAAAAAATTAAGAAAAAATCTCAGAGTGCCTTTTTATAATACAAAAAAATCTAAATTATCTTATGTTATACTTATCTTCTCTCGTGGTTTCAGTATCTCTGAGTTTGTTCTTATCGGAAGAAAAATAGGAAAGGGAAATAAATATAAATATAAAATAAGCATACAGAAATATCTTTTTTCTACGACCGTTTAATAATATACTTATTATTCGCTATTTTTGAATAGATAATAACACCCATTACTTTACCCGTGAGTAATAATTCATTACTCACGGGCTGAAGTTACTCGCGGGTCATTACTCACGGGTTGAAGTTAGATTCAAGTGGTGCATGGCACTTTTAATATACCTATTAGCAAATAAAATTACTTAAACTTGTTTATCTAATAAAATATTCATTGTAATTTATATGAACAATTAAATTTGAAAAATGTTTAAGGGATTTTTAACTTTAACAATAGGTTAGTATATTTTTTACGTTTAAATTTCAACATTTGACATTTTAAAATTGACGGTATAAAAAGGTAAACAATAAACAATCGGTATTAATTTCGTAAAAGGACTTACGGATATGAAATTCATATCAATGAATTCTGTTTTACTTACTGTTCATTGTACAATAGATTTTAATTGAGAGCACACGTTCTTTTTCATGTAATTGCCTTAAAATATGTCTTATTTTTAAAAGCCACCGCAATTCCATGCTAGTAGTTGATAATTATATTTTTCTACTAATCCAAATAAAAAAGGTCGTAGAAAAAGTATAGTATTCTACTTGCATGTAATGTCTATTACTCACTCTGATGAATTACGACACTCGCCTTCGGCTCGTGTCGCAAACTTCATCATCGTGAGTAATAGCCATCATTACATGCTCGTTGAATAATATACTATTATTATCAAAATCAATACTCTAAAAATCGATCAATTAAAACCTGTCGACATAGCTGTCCGAATGAAATTTATACCACTTAAATTTATCCTAGTTCAAATAAAAATTTATCGGTTTGTTCCCGATGACTTTGATAAAACAAGCTAAACAAACAAATTTAGGTATTCGCAAAATTACTTATACTTCCTATTTAATTTTTGAAATATTGCCCTTTGAAAGCCCTCTCCGTTCTCAAGCTTCAATCCAGCAGCATACCAGCACTAATTCTCCAAAAAACAACGAGCCAGGCCTCTTTTAGCCAGTACTCGATTCAAACAACTCCAAAATTCTCTCCTCTCCTTCTCACAATAATACAGAATCAAAGAGGAATTTCTTCTCAATTTGATCTGTCTCTCGATCCACTTTTCAGCTCCACTCTCCACTATCAAACAACCACTGGTACTTGCTTTTTAACTATCCACGAAAACATTGACTGCTCTTCCGCGATGCCGATCACATAATAATCCCTTTTTTAAAAACTATCTGAAAATTCAACCTTCTCTCCTTCACATTCCAAATTGCCAAACCAATCAGAGACATTTCTTCTTCCCCATTATTTTTTTCATTCGAACAAAACCACGCCTACTTTCAAAAATATTCCTACCATCATAATAATTACTTTCGGGAAATTCCACAAAATTTACTCGGGGTTAAACAAAAAAAGATTAAAATTCCAAACTTTCTTTTACATTATTTTCTAAGATATCATTACCTGTGGCTTCTGGCCTCGTGCATAACAAAGCACCGTTATAATCTCCAAATACCCTGAACAATTATTGTCTATTCATATCACTTTCTTTCCTAATGTCTCTTATTTTTCAGGGAAAAAACTCATTAACGATAACCCACTTTTTAAAAACTACTTATAATAAATGGTTACAAATCAATATACAGGGTGTATCAAATTTATGTGCCCGCGTTCTAATAAAATTAATAAAGTTTTTTATTCTATCTTTGATTGATAAATTGATCTACAATAATATCTACACGAAATGTTTGATTTTCTAAATATGACTGGATTGAAAATTGGGCCAAATCCCATCTTAAAGTTCAGGAAAAGACTCACCCATCCATATGTCAACCATCCATTTTAGTCCAAGGGTATGGATTTTACGGCCCTTCCTATTTTGGGTCTGTTTTTCGTTCTCGTCCCCAAAACTCCCAAAAATTTCGAAAATTTAAGTCCGACCTTTGCGGATTCTGATAGTACTGATCATTGCCTTTCCAACGCATGTCTAATTTTGAAAATCGGTTATACCATTCAAAAGTTATCGAGCTTAGAAATATTACTCATTTTCTATTTAAAAAAGGGAAAATGTTTGTGGATATTTATGTATGTATGTATGTGTGTGGAAAAATTAAGCCGATCTGAATTTTTTTTCTCTGTTGAAGAGGGGGTCAGGGCAGATTCAGAACCGGTGTAGTTTGTGACTTTTGACCACCCATAAGCGAGCTAGAGGACTTGGTAGGTGCAAAACGGTATATTTTTTGGGGGTATATATCTTCGGTTCAAGGAGAGACAGGAAAACCGCAAATACACCAAATCAATATCGTTGAGTTAAGCTTTCAAATGGTGCCTAAGCGGTTAGGATCAGACATACACACGGCTCAGTATAGCCGAAAAACTGAAAAACTAAACTTTGAAAATTTTGGTTATTCGACAATTAATTACTCAAAATTTCAACCTACGAATTGCGCCAATAACTGAGCATTTGTAGAAGGGCTCTAGGGTGTATACCTCAAATCTCAAATTCGAATTTTTAAGTTATAGGCTTCATAAGTATGATCAAATCTATTTCCTATGGGAAAACCGTTTTTCAATCTCAATAATTTCTGTAATACCTTCAGTTATCATAATTGACCTTACTTGTGAATAGGTTTCAAACTCATGTTTAGTGTTTAGTTTCAAACCTATCAAAATCGGTTAAGCCGTTTAGAAGTAATTAAGCTACAAAAGTATAATCCAATTAACCATTATCCCCGAAACAATTTATGTAGTTGTAGTGGTTACGACGCTAAATTTAATCGGGCAACGGGCAATCCGCGTTCATTTACCGGTCATCCCAATATTTTTTTTTCAATCTATTTCGAATAGAAAAAAAATCTAATGTATATTCGATGGACCCTAGATCATTTTTGGGAGATAATGCGACAAAGGCGACCATTTATAAAGCTTAACGCGTAATCGAGAAATATTACATTCAACTTCATACATTTAATTTATAAATTACTTTGAAAAACTCCTGATACATGAATAAAAAACCGCTAAACGCCATAAAAATGAGTGGCGCATACAATATTCCAGCTACAAAAGATCTGATATGACTGTTATGTGGCGCGAAAATGTATTTTCATTTTGATGCAAAATAAAATTCTAGTTTTATTCTAAAAGATTTTTTCATAATATTTGCTAAATTTGAAGTAAATGCGCCACAAAAGAGCTTCAAAATTCAAACTGTATCAAAGTTACTCTTTTGTGGCGCGTTTTACTTCAAATTGAGCAAATATTATAAAAAAATGTTTTAAAATCTTCTTCTTCTTCTTCTTTTTATATAGACATTACTCTGTCTGCTTTTCAATGTGCCTCCAGTTAGTTGTCATTCCATCTTTTTCGTGGTCTTCCCACTGATCGTCTTCCTATTGGGGAACCGTCTCTCGCCGTCCTTACTACTCTATTTGTTGTCATTCGGCTTATGTGGTCGTTCCATTCTACTCTTCTGCTTTTCACCCAGTTATTAATGTTGTGCACCTTGCATCTCCTTCGTATATCTGCACTTCTAGCTCTATCCCACATCGTCTTACCATCGATTTTTCGCAATGTTTTCATCTCTGCTGTTTCTAACAATCTTTTTGTCCTTTCTGTATCAGGTCGTGTTTCTGCCGCATATGTCATTATTGGTCTGATGACTGTTTTGTAAATTCTGCCTTTCACTTCTTTTCCGATGTTTTTATTTCTCCATATTGTTTCATTCAGGCAACCTGCGGCTCTGTTTGCTTTATTCACCTGATCTTCCACTTCTGTTTCGAGCTTTCCGTAGCTGCATAGTGTGATGCCTAGATATTTAAACTCCATGAGTTGTTCTATTATTTGACCCTCCAGCTCTAATTTACACCTGATTAGATCTGCTGTTATAACCATGCATTTAATCTTTTTTGGGGAAATTAACAAGTTAAATTTTCTAGCGGTTATATTAACCCTGGAAGATCACACCTATTTTTTTTTAAATAAACCGCACACATGGGTATTAGATACCAAATGATTTTTTGTGAAGAAAACAAAAAGTATTTTATGATTTCCAGATACTCTTTAATCACTATTGAATACATAAGAATAATTAAATCAATCATTTTATTTTCTCTCTCTTAATTGTGGTAACACAAAAGAAAAAAATATTAAAAATACCTAAAAATAATTAACAAACATTTTCTAAAAAACCGGAAACATAATTCAAAATATTTTAATTTATTTTACCAACAAAATGGTCTTTCTAACTAAAATATAACACCTTTTGATTATAGAACTCATATTCATTCTTAGCCAGGTATTTCAGTTTCACTCATTTTAGTGACTACCTTCATAAGGCAGTGTGGCTCTATGATCCATGCATTATGCTTTATAGCAAGCCGCGCATGCACTCTTTGCTTTTCCATCTTTGCCTTTGCAGAAATAACACCTAGTTTGCATTACTAAATTTGTGGGATGTTGTGTTGTTAGGTCATTAACTTAAACGCACACTTGATCGCAAACCTCACACATGGGTGCTATATACCCTAGCCTGTATTCAATAAATTTTAGTGATTGAAAATATTGCTCAAATGAGACCGCAACTACATACCCATCCTTGGCAGACTAGAGACTGAATTTACATAAAGCAGCATTACCATTGAAATGCAGCTGCGCAAGCTACATGCAGTTAAGTGTCGCGATGGGTATCTCACACCCAAGTGTGAGCTTCCAGGGTTAAATTCGTGCAGCATACGTTGTAGATCATCTTCACTTTGAGTTATTAGAATTGCGTCGTCTGCATAGCAGATTATTTTAAGTTGTTTTTCTCCAATTTGGTATCCTTTTTTTGTTCTTACTTTTTTTATTATTTCGTCCATGATCAGGTTGAACAACAGAGGACTCAGGGAATCTCCCTGTCTTATCCCAGTGCCAGCTTCAATTGGGTCAGTTAGTTCTTCATCTACTTTTACTTTTATTGTGTTGTTCTGGTAGATATTTTCGATCGTTTTAATTATTCCTAGAGGTACCTCTCTTGCGTACAATAAATGGATAACGTCCTTTAATTTGACCCTGTCGAATGCCTTCTTAAGGTCCACGAAACATAAGTATGCCGGTTTGTTGTATTCTAACGATTTTTCTTGAATCTATGTTTAAAAAAAACTAGAATTTTATTTTGGATTAAAATGAAAATACATTTTCGCGCCACATAATAGTAGGGGAGCAAAGTATGCTAAATGTACAGTCACTCGAGCGCTATGGGGACCTATTGGGTTGTGATTATTAGGTCCTAAAACCAAAAAAAGTTAAGTAAAATTTTCCATTTTAGTGGGGACTTTCCATTTTTTAATTTAATTTTCCATTTCCAAAAATCGTTTTTTCCGATTATAGCGCCACCTATTCATAATTCGAAAAAATGTTTCGAATCAAAGTTGCTTATTTTTACGTAAAGAATCCAAAACTGCAATAAAAATTTGGGACTCCTATTTAAGATTTTAAAGTAACCCCCCACCCCACCTCCTTGTGGGGTCGTGTTTGGTACCATTCGATAGATTCTTCAAAAATATTGAATAAGTGTATTGTGCAGTTTTTCGATCTGATGTTTATTTTTTGAAATATCGCGGGATTTGTATTTAAAATTTTAAATTTACCCCCCACCCCTCTCCGTGGAAAGTCACGTTTGGTATTATTCGATAGATTTTTGAAAAATATTGAAAAATTAGTTTTTAGTTTTTCGATCTGACGTTTCGCGAAATATTCGCTTTGTTTTTGTGAAACTTTTTGACTCACCCATTTCCTTCGCCCCGCTCAAATCATCAGATTTTTTAAATATACACTCTTTTACATGTACTTACCTTATCTTAATCTGACAATTTCGAGTTTTTTCAACGAAAACTTTTCGTTTATAAATTTGCAAAAGTCTGTGTGTTATTGCGTTGCCGTTCCTGCAATACTTAGAGCAGGTGTATCGATGGATTCTTATGTAGTTTTGCCTTCTGAATCCAAATCTGAAAACGGCATTTCGATATATCTAACCGTCTTCGAGATAATCGACCTCAAAGTCTAAAATGTGACGTCACAATCCGGTTATCTTCTACAGACGCACTAAACGTCAGCTCAAATGGTTGATTAGGAAGTAGGCTACTTTTTTTAAATCTCGATTTGCCAAGCATAGGTTATTTACATTTGAGTTTGACACTTCGTGAATGTCAAACTAAATTTTAAATTAAGTATTAATAAAACATCAATGACATTTGATAGTGAATTTAATTATTATATAAAATAAATAAGATATTCAAAAATACAATTTGAGTATAAATATTTTAAAAGCAATAATTTATTAACAGTTTTAAAAAGGTTTATACCAGTATAAATACGGCCTCCCCTTTATGATAAATGGACTGTTCCATTTGCTATAAAATTAAAATATTATGTATACCTAGTCGTTCCCTAAACTCGACACAACTGGCTAGTGATTGTAGAAGGTAATTTTTTTGTTTTTTGAGAATTTGGCCGAAATTGGCAAAATTACTAATTTGATAAAATTAATAAACTTAAAGATAAAACCCATAACTAAATTAAAATTCATGGTGACGTTTCAATTATTACTTTAATCATCGTCAGAATAATAAGTTTCTTGAGCGGATGCTTTAAAATAATTTTAAAGGAACAAACAATAATTAATGAAAACGTAAAAATGATATTGACAATCATTGGGTTAAGTCAATAATTTCAAACACGCCATGTCTTGTTGCGTGTTTAAGGGTGGCTTCAAAAGAACTATGGATAATGCCTCCTTGATGCTGAGTTCCGTTGGAGAACTTGCATGACCAATGATTGAGAAGTCCTTACGACTAATAGGGTGGTCAGAATCAGTCATATGTTGGAATACCGCTGAATTTGGAATTGTTCTTGATTGTCTTCCTAAGTGAGGAGTGACAAGTTCTCCAACGGAACTCAGCATCAAGGAGGCATTATCCATATTTCTTTTGAAGCCACCCTTAAACACGCAACAAGACATGGCGTGTTTGAAATTATTGACTTAACCCAATGATTGTCAATGTCATTTTTACGTTTTCATTAATTATTGTTTGTTTTTTAAAATTATTTTAAAGCATCCGCTCAAGAAACTTATTATTCTGACGATGATTAAAGTAATAATTGAAACGTCACCATGAATTTTAATTTAGTTATGGGTTTTATCTTTAAGTTTATTATTTTTATCAAGTTTAATGGTGTCTCCTTATCTACATAAATTACTAATTATTTAGTAATAATTATTAACTATTTAGAAATTATTTTTTTGTCGAATTGGCAAAATTATTGACTAAAATCACTAGCCAGTATTGTGTCTGTGTACATCCTTCTAATGGAAAAAAATATTTGAAGATTTTTTTCAAATTATGGATACCAAGAACATTTTCATTTATAACTCTTTTATTTTTAATTTGATAAATAAAAGTTATTCTTCATAAAAAGCTCTTCTTGTTCTAAAATTTATGATGCAACCGTGTCCCAAAAGTAGGGGAACGGTCGAATATTTCGCGAACTAAACATCGGATGGAAAAACTGAAAAATACGTGTTCAATCATTTTCAAAAATCTATCCAATGACACCAAACACCAACTCCCACTACACCCCCTGGAGGTGGGGTGGGGGGTAACTTTAAAATCTTAAATAGAAACCCCTAGTTTCTCTTGCAGATTTGCATTTGTTACGTAAAAGTAAGCAACTTTTATGCAAGACATTTTTGAAGTTATACTTCTTTACCGGCGATAGAGGGTAAATTTTTATATGGGAAAACCTAGCGACCGGGCGCATGCGCATTATAACTTTGTTCTGATTGGATGTTCAAATGACATGTCAAAAATTATTCAATATGGCGGCTGTGGCACAGCTGTAGTTAGATTATTTATGGTTGTTGCGTTTTAAAATTTGTGTGAAAAGAAACAACAAACAAAAGTTAGTTAATAGTTATACTGCCTTTTTAAATAGTTTTCATATACCTATATTTTTGGACTTTTGGACTATTTTGGACAAGGAAAACTCATTCTAATTTGGTAAGTAGTTTTTATTATAATCATATTGTAATTATACATTTGGATTAGGTTGAAATACATACATTTATGTTCTCAAGAATGCGGATTTTAGAGAGAAATCCCAAATTAGGTTCGATTTTTATTTTTAAATTATGATTTTTTGGCGTAGATTTATTTATCTAGTAGGTATGTAATGCTTTGATTTACATACTTAATTTGATTACCAACAAAAGTTCTACCAATCTTCATCTAATATATTGTTTTCTTACTGTTTTGTTATATTTTTATATTTTCTTCCACAAAATTTAAACTACATAATTCAAAACAACTGTCAAACAGTAAAACGTTCAGTTACCGTATTTTTCCACATGATAAATAATGTGGGATTGGACGAGTGAGTCTACGCTTCGATTACGAGTCAAAGCGGCACGAAATTCAAGGGTTCAATTCCCGATACAAGTTTTATTTTTTAATTTTTTTATGCATGTTAAGATTGTAAGTATATTTGTTATATAATTTTTTTTTCAGAAAATGCGTATTTAAAATTTTTGCCAACAATTATTATCGTTCAGAAATCATTTTTTCTTTGTGGCATTTTTCAATGTGTTTGTGTGCGTTTTATTCTTTTATTTTTTAAAATTTTTGGTATTGTCTTAAAAATCACATATGTAGTAGAAGTATAACTTCTTACGTGCGTACAAAGTACACACACATTCTTGTTTCGAACTGTGGATAGATGGCGCTATAATTGGGAAAAACAATTTATCCTGATACCATATGTAAATTATAGAAACGGTCTAATATCTCGAGAAATACACTTCCAAATAAGAAACCAAAAAACAGGTTTTTAATATTTTTCGACAACCTATCGATAAACACTAAACATGACCCTCCAACCCACCTCCTGGAGGTGAGGTGGGGGGTAACTTTAAAATCTTAAATAGCAACCCCCACTTTTTATTGCAGATTCGAATTCGTCATGAAAAATTAAGCAACATTTATTCGAAACATTTTTTAAAAATGCTGATAGATGGCGCTAATAAATCGTATTTTTCCAATTAAAGCGCCATCTATCAACAATTCTAAAAAATGTTTCGAATAAATGTTGCTTAGTTTTTCATGACAAATCCGAATCTGTAATAAAAAGTTGGGGTTGCTATTTAATATTTTAAAGTTACCCCCTACCCCACCTCCAGGGGGGTGGGTTGGAGGGTCATGTTTAGTGTTATTCAATAGGTTTTCGAAAAGTATTAAAAAAATTTGTTTGGTTTCTCATTTGGAAGTGTATTTCTCGAGATATTAGACCGTTTCTATAATTTACTCATGGTATCAGGATAAATCGTTTTTCCCAATTATAGCGCCATCTATCCACAGTTCGAAAAAATGTCTTGAATAAAAGTTGATTACTTTTACGTAAAGAATCCAAATCTGCAAGAAAATCTAGGGGTTTCCATTTGAGATTTTAAAGTTACCCCCCACCCCACCTCCAGGGGTGTAGTGGAGGTTGGTGTTTGGTGTCATTGGATAGATTTTTGAAAATGATTGAACACGTATTTTTCAGTTTTTCGATCCAATGTTCAGTTCCACTACTTTTGGGTTTTAAAATTAAAATTAATTAAAATTTTATTAATTTTATACGAGGTATATAAAACATATGAATTTCGATCAAGAGTAAACTACCTTTATAGTTCATAACGTTTAAATTAGAATGATATAATTGCACATTAAAACATAATTATTAATTCTAAACTACTTTTCATAATAGAAATTTTCCATATTATGAATTAAAATACGTAAATATACAAAGTTTTCGTTATGACAATGCTCGCATTTTCAGCTTGTTAAGAATAGATTTATTTTTCGGGCTCCCCTTAACGAACTTCCCTGTGTTAAGAGCCAATATATGGTAGAGTTAAGAGCCCTGTGTTAAGAGCCATATGATAATCTGACGCGCTCGAGTAACTGCAAAAATCCCCGCTTGGGCTCCCCTACCATAACAGTCATTACAGATCTTTTGTAGCTGGAATATTGTATGCGCCACTCATTTTACGGCGTTTAGCGGTTTTTTATTCTTGTTGGAATTACACAAGTGATAATAGACTAATGACTAATGGATATAGTGTAACGGGTGGTCCAATAAGCCGATCTCTCGACTATATATCAGAAACTATTCATGTTATAACTTTAGGAGAAAAAATTCCTTAGTAAAGGTGGCCAAGAGAAATCGCTGGAAATAACTTTCAAGTTTCTGGGTTAACCGCTAGGGGGCGTAACCTGTGAAGAAAAATTTGAAAACCAGTTTTTTGTGAAATATGCGCAGTTATACCAAGTGTTAATTAAGTAAACTAGAAGGAGGCCTAATTTTTGCACAAAGTTGTTTTATGTACTTTTTTTTATTTTTTCAAATAAAGGGTGGGGGAGAGTGGGAAAGTATTTGTAGATAAATACCTATATCTTTGGTTTGGATCAACCGATTTTAACGAAATTATTGTCATTAGAAAGAGTGTGGACGATTTAATTTACATCTACTATAAAACAATTGCATTTAGTTTTAATTGTCATGGATAGAGAGTACTTTCGAATAGAAAAAATTAAAATTGGTTTTCTTCAAAATGTTTAATGGAAACATCTATTTATTGTAAATTATAATGCAACTGGATTAAATTCTTAACAAAATGGCGCAAACTACATGTTGATAGCTTTTATCGAACTCGAGATATGAATAAAAACGCATAGACATAAGTAAGTATAGTATTGACTCACTCTTTATTATAACTTAAAATTAAATATGTGAAAAAAAGATCATACAAATATCTCGATCATTAAAACTTAATGTCCAATTAAATGTTCAAATTGTTTTCCATTGTTGTCCACACATAGATGTAATCTTTCGCGCGTAGACATAACAGCTGCTTCAATCTCAGCTGTTGATATACTATTTATTGCGTTTATAATGCGATGTTTCATGTCGCCTCGCGTGGTTGAGTTTGGTACACTAAGTCCTTGAATCTTCCCCACAGATAAAAGTCCAGACATGTTAAGTCTGGAGATCTAGCTGGCCATGAAAATATACTTCCCCTTCCAATCCATTTATTTGGATAACTTGCATACAAATAATCTCGAACTCTTCTGGAAAAGTGCGCAGGACACCCGTCATGTTTTAATATCATATCTCTTCTTGTTTGTAAGGAAATATCTTACAATAAAACAGGCAACTGTTTTTTCAGAAAATCCAAATATGTTTCGCCATTTAAAGTTCTATCAAAGAAATATGGACCTACGATCTTTCCAATAACTATACCACACCAAACATTAAGACTCCATCTACCTTGAAGCTGCACCTCCTGTATCCAGTGTGGATTTTCTTCAGCCCAATAATGCATATTATGCAGATTAACACCACCCGCACTATTAAACGTAGCCTCGTCTGTCCACAAAATCTTTGACATGATATGCGGTTGTTCTTCTAGCAGACCTAACATCCAATTGCAGTAATCCAGCCTTGCATCAAAATCTCTCTCATGTAAAGCTTGGTGGAAAAATACATGATAAGGATGTAGTCTAAAAAACAGAACCATAAATATTGGTGAAAAAGAAACCACTATATTTACTGAAACTCAAAAAATCTTGAAAAATCCACAATTGTTTCACAAGATAAATCGTGCATAAGTATTTTTAAGAAACGGATAAACGTTCACTTTATAATATGAAAAACCAACCTGTGATGTTTTAAAATCCTTAGAACAGTAATTTTGGATATGTTTAATTCTATAGAGATTTGCCGACTACTTATATGTGGAATCTGTTGAAATAAAGCAAGAACATTGATTTAATTATTTTCGGTCATACCTCTACTTCGTCGTTTAAAACAAGAACGATGAAAACTACCAGTTTCTCTTAATCTTTTTGCCTTTCTTTCAAATACTTGTTTGTCATAATGGCTCCTGTCAGAATATCTTACAGAACATATACGTGAGGCAATAGCGGAATTTTGGTGACATTCGAAATAAACTCCAATCATATCATACAATTCTGCATTTGATAGTATTGAAAAAAGTGCAATCTTCAATTCGAATTATAATATAACACTTCTTAACAATGTTTTGACTGCTGTCAATAAATAAACAATATGAACTCCCCGTCAAATTCATTGTCGTAGCCTACTTAGTTTCGAAAAAACTATTTTTAATCGTATGAAATAACAATGGTCAAAATAGGTATTAACATTAAGATTCTTCTGCTATAAAAAAAACTGAAAGTACCTACTGACTTATTTTTTAATTTAATTTATAATACAGGGTGAGTCAATACTATACTTACTTATGTTTATACGTTTTGATTCATATCTCGACTTCGACAAAAGCTATCAACTTGCGGTTTGCGCCATTTTGTTACGAATTTAATCCAGTTCCATTATAATTTACAATAAATAGGTGCTTCCATTATACATTTTGAAGAAAAACAAATTTTAATTTTTTCTATTCGAAAGTACCCTCTACCTATGACAATTAAAACTAAAAATGCAATTATTTTATAGTAGATGTAAATTAATTCATCCACACTCTTTCTAATGACACTAATTTCGTTAAAATCCAAACCAAAGTTATAGGTAGGTATTTATCCACAAATACTTTCCCACTCTCCCCATCCTTTATTTGAAAAAATAAAAAAAGTACTTGAACAACTTTGTGCAGAATTTAGGCCTCTTTCTAGTTTACTTATTTAACACTTGGTATAATTGGGCATATTTTACAAAAAACTGGTTTTCAAATTTTTCTTCACAGGTTACGCCCCCTAGCGGTTAACCCAGAAACTTGAAAGTTATTTCTAGCAATTTCTCTTGGCCACTTTTACCAAGGATTTTTTTCTGCTAAAGTTATAACATGAATAGTTTCTGATATATAGCCGAGAGATCGGCTTATTGGAATACCCGGTACATAGTGTATAGTGTAGTACATACAAATAAAAAACTAGTGATAGTGTGACGAAAAGACCGTGTTTTGCAAGTAGGTAGGCTAATTTTCAATAAATATTAATAAAAATGTGAAATATAGAATTATTTTAAATTTCCCGCTTTCCCTGTTTTGACCGTTTAGTTGAGTAAGTAGTTCATCGAGTCGCTAGCATCTAGTGTGACAATCATATATATGCAACCAAGCACTCTTGTTTTTATTTCTCTATGCTGTACATCATGGTTCTTCATGTTCTCAACTGTGAGTCCCCCTTCCCCGTCGCCACGACAATGATAAGTATGACACGACATTGAAAAGATAATTTTAAAAGTCATGTGACTCTTATATAAGATTTTATTTTGGCAATTAACTGTGGGAACAAAAACTGTTTCGTATTCTATCAAATAGAAAATTTGATTTCAAATTCAATTCTATCGTAATAGTACAGAAAGCCACTGCGCATCCGCTAGGAAAAAGATTCCGATTCGGATTTTTTGCACAATCTTACTCAAAAAGGACCCCTTTTAACAAATGCATGTTGCCAGGTCCAAACGTGGGTCAAAATTTTTTTAAACGTTTTTTTTTTTGTTTTTTCCTAAAATTATTTTTTTGTTGCACCGAATAAAGTTTTTTTAGGTTTTTTGGATCATTTCAAACAGAAAAGGTCTTTAGTGACTTTTCTCTAAAGTTGATAGCTTTTGACATATATAAACGATTAAAAATTTAAAAATTGCGAAATCGGCCATTTTTAACCCTCAGAAACTATGTGAAAAACTGAAAATTTTCATGTTGTCAAGGTAAGAAGATATTCTTTGAACATCGATTGATGAAATCCCGAAGAGTTTTTTGCAATGCAATATCGAAAACCCCTTTGTTTTTTAATTGCCAATCAAGCGGGAGCTTGATTGGCAACCGTTGCATGTAATGTATGCGGAAAAATATTACGATTCAATTTTTTTTCACCATCCTGCTTGAAAATATCCCCTCTCAACATATTTGTATGTTGCCAGGTTCAAAAAGTCAAAAAATTTTTTAAACGTTTGTTTTTTGTTTTTTCCTAAAACTATGTTTTTTGCATCGGACAATTTTTTTTTGGGTTTTTTGGATCATTCCAAATAGAAGATATCTTAAGTGACTTTTCTGTAAATGTGATAGTTTTCGAGATATAAGCGATTGAAAATTTAAAAATTGCAAAATCGGCCATTTTTAACCCTCAAAAACTATGTAAAACACCGAAAATTTCACTGATATAAAAGGTACGTAGATATTCTAAGAATATCGATTGATGAAGTCCCTAAGAGCTTTTTGCAATACAAAATCGAAAACCTCTTTGTTTTTTAATTGCTAGTCAAGCCGTCGCTACACTATTTTTATCCGTTGCATGTATACAACATTGTATGTAATATGTGTAAATATATGTGCGGAAAAATATTCTGATTTAATTTTTTTTACCATCTTGCTTAAAAAGGTTCCCTATTAACAAATTTGCACGTTGCCAGGGTAAAAAATGTGTCAAAGAAAATTTTAAACAATTTTTTTAAACTTAAAATGTTCTCCGATTACCTATACACATGCAACGGTTGAAAATAGTGTCGCTCCCGCTTGATTAGCAATTAAAAAACAAAGGGGTTTTCGATATTGTATTGCAAAAAGCTCTTCGGGATTTCATCAATCGATATTCTTAGAATATCTACGTACCTTGGTATCATTGAAATCTTTGGTGTTTCACATAGTTTTTATGGGTTAAAAATGGGCGATTTTGCAATTTATAAATTTTAATCGCTTATATCTAGAAAACTATCACATTTACAGAAAAATCACTTAAGGTCTTTTCTATTTGGAATGATCCAAAAAACCTAAAAAAAATGCAAATCTGCCTCTTTAATTCAGATGGACTTACCCAAGTTTTTTTTATGTATTTTGACCCGTCGAACACGAATTTTTTGGGTAACAATTGATCCGGATGTCGATAAGATTGTTATAAACAAAGAACTTGAGGAATTTTATAACAGCGATTTTTCGCCGTTGTACCCCCCCTGGCGACAGGACTAATTCTTCTTTCGTCGCCTGGAATTTATTTCTGCAATTATTTTGCAAATGTCCCATTCTTCCACAATTAAAACATCTTCTGTTTTGATCTTGAGATTGTTGTTGAATATTTTGCAGTAAGCTTAACATCTGAGATAAAATAGGTGGGTCATTATCTGCAGTAGTGACTTCGTCATGTTCTCGAAATCATATCTCTTTTAATTTTGGGCGAGATCTGGAAATGCTTTTCGCCGCTTCAAACTCCTGAGCTGAGATTAATGCTCCATTTAGCGTGTTGTGGTGTTGTAATCGAAGAGCCTGTTGCATTTCGATATCATGTAGTCCATCTATAAATGCCTGTATACCGATTTGTTCCAGAAAATCTCTAGGTGCCTGAGGGTACGCCAAATGCAATACTTTTAATATCGGCCTCAAATTCTTGCAGGCTTTCGTTGTGTTTTTGATATCGAACTTTCAGTTGACTTTGGAAAACCTGTTTTAGATGTTGCTGGCAATATCTTGTCTCTAAAGCTTGTAAAGTAGTCATATACGAGAATGTTCTGGATGTCATGGAATAACCCAGAAATGTCTGGTGACGTCTAGAACGTAAGGAATCTATATAAACATTGTGTTTGACTTTTTATAGTTCAGTTGTATTTTAGCATTTGAAGGTTACAGTTGTCAGTTTTGTAAAAGTATTGAATTTGTATTGGAGTTTGAATAAAGTCATATAAAAGAAGTGTAACAATATCTTCTTACCTTGGCAACATCGAAATTTTCAGTTTTTCACATAGTTTCTGAGGGTTAAAAATGGCCGATTTCGCAATTTTTAAATGTTTAATCGCTTATATGTCAAAAACTATCAACTTTAGAGAAAGGTCACTAAAGACCTTTTCTGTTTGAAATGATCCAAAAAACCCAAAAAAAAAACGTTGTTCGGTGCAAAAAAAATTATTTTAGGAAAAAAACAAAAAAAAGTTTAAAAAAATTTTGACCCACTTTTGGACCTGGCAACATGAATTTGTTAAAAGGGGTCCTTTTTGAGTAAGATTGTGCAAAAAATCCGAATCGGAATATTTTTCCTAGCGGATGCGCAGTGGCTTTCTGGACTACATATAAGCTAATTTCATCAACTTGATGCACAATTTATAAAAAAAATTTAAATTTGAAAAATTGTACACTTAATAATTGAAAAAAACCTACATAGCTTTAATTTGAATAATTGTAAACTGACAAACCACTACAGCAAAAGGAGCTCCGTTCTACTGTAATATTCGGTAATATTCAAGTTATCGGTATTGTTTTCTATTATGATTTTTAACATTGGATCAACAACGCCCTCGAGTAATTCCAAATAGACTTCTCCAGTCAAATTAATTGATAAAAAATAAACTAACGAAACGAGCGCCAATTATTCTAGCCCATAAGTTAAACTTTTCTGGGTGTTGAGTATGTATAATGATGAAATACTCTTGGATTGATACTGTTGGACAGATGACCAAACCACTGACTACTGTTTGTGGAAATTTACAAAAATAATAAATAGACCAACGCAACAGATTCCGCCGATTAGAAAATAAAATGGAACATGGGCACGTGCCGGAAAACAAAAAGCAAATCTATTCGCTTCATACTTAGAGAATGTATTCCAAAATAACCAAATGTAAAATAATAATCAAGCCGAAAACGACGATGATGTACTGAATAAGATATAAACAATACTAATCAAGGAATAATCAGGCCTACTGCCTACTACTTCTAAAGAAGAAACCAAAATAATCGAAAACAATATCAATCCAAAAAAGTTTCCAGGATTTGACTTAATAACAGGAGAAATACTACAACAATTGTCTAAGAGGGCCATCGTAAAAGTCACAAACCTTATAAGAGGGAACTTGACTTTTTTTTTTATTTATTTATTATATTTGTCTACATATTATAGAAACAACACATACCAAATATCAAAACTCAAATCGCAATATTTAATTTACAATGAACATTTAAAGTTGTGATCGCCAGCTATCCAATACGAAAAGCGCAGCACGCTATGTGATGTCACGCTGCTCGTTCCAGGATAAGAGAACAACGAACTGCCAACACTGGAAGATTGTTTGTATTTAAAATTGACAGTTCATTGATTTAAAAACATTGTGATTTGAAGGCTAGATTTTTTTCGTGTATGATTTCGTTTTTATCTGTGCTTTAATAATATTGATAATAATACTGGATACATACGATAATAATATTGATATATATACATATTGATAATAATACTGGATAATAATGCACACCCATGAGAATGGAGAATAATAATTTGTGTTTAGCATCGCTGCCTGGGGATCGCCAGGGCACGTCTGGAGCCGGCGCTGGACGTGACAGCATGCGGGACGTCGGTGGCAGGGTGTTGAGGAGGCGGGCCCCTGTCATACAATCAGCTACAGCCCAACCACAACCACAAGCGAGCCAAATAACAACAAGAGCTCCACCTGCCGAAGGTGCTGCGCTGGATCATCAGCCGGCGCTCACTCAAGCGGGACGACCGAGGCAGCGCATGAAATGGACTGTGTCCATCAACGAAAGCATTTTGCGCTTCTATTATAAGGTGACAAACCTCGGTCAAGAAACGATCGGCTACAGACAACAGCTGTATGCCGAATTTTGCAGGGAGTACCCAGATATTCAAGTATCGGAGCAAAGAGTATCAGATCAATACCGGGTAATCATAAGAAATAATCTTATCCCAGAGACTAGACGCGATGCCATCAAAAGCGAAGTCGAACGGGAGATTAATAACCAAGAGCTAGTTTTAAATCAAGTCCCTAATGAAATCCTTGAGGAGCAGATTCCTGAGATTCCCATACCAGAAACTCAACCTGACAATATACAGCAGGAAAACAACGAGTTGCGCCATAGTCTAGAAAACGAAATGGCTCGTGCCGTACAAGAGTTTAATGGAACAAATCCACTTAGCAGACCACCGCTACCACGAATAAACTCTTGTAAGAAACTAGGTGCGCTGTTACAAATTGTGAACACTGAAGTCCTACCCAATTATGTCGTAGAAGCCCACACATTGGAATATCTGCATATGCTAATCTACTGTGCAGCAACAGCAATTGTCAATGTAATAAGCGTTAAGATCAGAACACGACGGGGTACTAATAATGGAAAGACTGGTAACAGAATTGCACCATGGGAAAAAAGACTTCTAGGAAAAATTGAATTACTGCGTAGGGATATTGGTCAAGTCACAGAATATATAAGAGGTGTAACAAGTAGAAAAGTCATTAAGAGAGCTGAAGAAATAAGGCGGAGCACTTCAAGACACTCGAGATACGATCCAGAAAATAACACAGCCCAACAGTGTCTGGATAGATTAAAACAAAAACTCTCCGTCTATTCAGGACGATTAAGAAGGTATAAAGTTAGTAACAACCGAAAATGTGACAATGCACTTTTTGAGAACTCTGAGAAGGCGTTTTACCGAAAACTCAATTCCACCGTAGAAAGTGTCGACAAGTCTTACCCAAGCCAAGAAGAAATTCATGAGTTTTGGGGAAATCAACTTTCCACACCAGCTGCTCTTAACAACAATGCTGGATGGATAGAAGATACGACACAGAACTGCCAACACTATACTACTACTCTCTACGAACCCTTCACCACTGAAGAAGTCTCAAATATCATCAAAGAGCTTCATAACTGGAAATCTCCTGGACCAGACGGAGTTCAAAACTTCTGGCTTAAGAAGTTTTGGAGTGTTCATGATTGCTTATCAACACTAATTAATAATGTTATTTCTAATCCGCAGGAAACACCATTATTTCTAACTCAGGGAACCACTTATTTAATACCGAAGGATCAAAATAACACCCAAGATCCAGCCAAATACCGCCCAATTACTTGTCTTCCAACTTTGTATAAATTAGTCACATCCTGTGTAGCCCGGCGTATCTACCAACACTGTGCTCTGAACAATATCACAGAGCCTCAACAGAAAGGATGCGCTAAGGGTTCCATGGGTTGCAAAGAACAACTTATCATCGACTCAGTCATTTCTAATCAAGCATATTCCAAAAAAAGGAACCTATTTACTGCCTTCATTGATTACAAGAAGGCCTTTGATTCAGTGCCGCATGAATGGCTTATAGATATATTGAGAATATATAAAGTCGATGATAATATAGTGACCTTTTTAGAGCATATAATGACGGAGTGGAAGACTAGAATTCACCTTCAAATACCTGGTGAAAATAACATCGAAACTGAAAATATCGCAATCAGCCGGGGCCTGTTTCAAGGAGATTCGTTGAGTCCTCTGTGGTTCTGTTTAGCTATGAACCCACTATCTCAGCTATTAAACGCCACAGACGCAGGTTTTAGCATCAAAAATAACAACAATGTGGTGGCGAAGCTCAATCATTTATTGTACATGGATGATTTGAAATTAATGGCTTCCACTCGAAACCAACTCGATGAAATGCTAAAAACTGTAGAATCCTTTTCAAATGATATTAGTATGCACTTCGGACTAGACAAGTGCCGTGTTTTAAATATAGTCAGAGGAAAAGTACAGCCCGGAGGATTCGATATGCAAAATGGCTAGAACATCGAGGCCATGGGTGAAAACGATATTTATAAATATCTTGGAGTAAAGCAAGCGCGGAAAATTGACCATAAGCAAATGAAAACTGAGATAACAGCGAAGTTTATACGAAGGGTAAAACAGCTGCTTCGTTCACACCTTAACAGTAGAAATTTGTTTAAGGCACTAAACACCTACGCTTGTCCCGCGCTTAGCTATTCATTTGGTATTGTTAAGTGGACAAAAACGGATATAGAAAATCTTCAGCGAAAAGTACGAACACACCTCACAAAGGCACAAAAACACCACCCTAAAAGTGCAGTAGAACGAACGACATTACCCCGGTATTTAGGAGGAAGAGGACTTATGGATATAGGTGAGCAATTAGATAAACAAATTGCTAATTTAAGAACTTATTTTCAGATGCAGGCTGAGACATCTACTCTACATCGCGCTATCTGCGCAGTAGATGACACAACACCGATCAAACTGAGGGAAGCAGAACTGCGCATAAACCACCTTACTAAGGACGAAAAAGTGCGCGCCTGGATGGGTAAACCTTTGCACGGGCTACATCCCAATGAGGTCAGCCAAGATTATGTCGACAATATAGCGTCGAACTACTGGTTGACATCGGGAAAGATGTTCCTTGAAACGGAGGGTTCATTACTGGCCATTCAGGATCAGGTTATACCAACCAGAAATTACCTGAAATATATCGTCAAAGACCCTCAGGTTCAAAACGACAGATGCCGATATGGATGTCAAGCCCAAGAAACCATCCAACATCTTACAGGGGGCTGCCAGGCATTTGCTGCAACTGAATATAAGGAAAGGCATGACGCAGTGGGAAAGATCCTTAATCAAGAGATAGCTATCAAGCTGGGACTTCTCCAAACCGACCATCTCCCATATTATCAATACGTCCCTGAGAGTATGCTTGAGGATGGAAACTACAAGCTATACTGGGACCGCACTGTGCTCACAGACCAAACAGTGGCGCATAATAGACCAGATCTCGTATTAGTCAATAAATTAACGAGACAAACAACCCTCATTGATGTGGCGATTCCTAACAACAATAATCTACGTACTAAATTTACTGAAAAGATCGCCAAGTACAGAGATCTGGAAATTCAAATACGGAGACAATGGAGAATGCAAAGTACCCAGACGATACCGATTATTATGTCTACTACTGGAGTCATTCCGAAGACCCTCCTCGAAAGCATAAAAAAGCTGGGTCTTAATGAACATCTTTATAAGACCATGCCGAAAGCAGTACTACTCGCAACGGCCAGATGTGTACGAAAATTTTTGGGAGATACACCTGCATACCAAGTCACCTAGGGCTCGATAACACGGAAAGAGTCCCACCAGAGCTCAATCCTTTTGATACCGTAGGTATCTGGGATGAGTCAATTTTCCCCTTAGAGGGAGTGTGAGCCGTATGGCTAAATCTGGAAGCAAGGAACGGCATGACTCAGTAGGAAAGATCCTTCATCGGGAGATAACTATCAAGCTGGGACTTCTTCGGACGAACCATCTGCCATATTATCAATACGTCCCTAAGAGTATGCTTGAGAATGACAACTACAAGCTATACTGGGACCGCACTATACTCACGGATCAAACAGTGGCAGATAATAGACCAGATCTCATACTAGTTAATAAATTAACAAGACAAACAACATTAATTGATGTGGCGAGACTTAACAACAATAATATACGTACTAAATTTACTGAAAAGATCGCCAAGTACAGAGATCTGGAAATTCAAATACGAAGACAATGGAGAATGCAAAGTACCCAGACTATACCTATTATTATGTCTACTACTGGAGTCATTCCGAAGAACCTCCTCGAAAACATAAAGCTGGGTCTAAATGAACATATTTATAAGACCATGCAGAAAGCAGTACTACTCGCGACGGCCAGATGTGTACGAAAATTTCTGGGAGATACTCCAGCATACCAAGTCACCTAGGGCTCGATAACACGGAAAGAGTCCCACCAGAGCTCAATCCTTTTGATACCGTAGGTATCTGGGATGAGTCAATTTTTCCCCTAGAGGTAGTGTGAACCGTATGGCTAAATAATTATAAAACGCCCTGAATACTATTTATTCGTGTACCGCAAGCTCAAAAACGTCGTTTAAAATGGTTAAAGGCATGCAAAAGAAATGAGAAAGATATTTCACAGAAGACAGGCGAGGATCATTTTAATGTGGGTATACAAATCAGACTCTATTTTCATCTACATATCAGTTCAATATGTACTTATTTTATGTTCACTTCTTTGCTACACAATGCAATAATAATATAATATAAAAATATATTATATTAATGCAACATACAATATAATAGATATTTACTATAGTATTACAAAGAACCATATGTTTTTAATACTACATAATTATTTTTAATTCTTTACGGTTTTATGATTCCTTATGATTTTATCACGTCATATTATTCATAATGTACCATTGCAGCGTTACAATACTTATCGCTTTCGCCCGTTTATAGGGACGACCAACAAACTGTCTGACGTCACAACCGATTCCGCCCGTTGAAAGAATAATTTAAATTCTGCTGTTTTTAATTGCTTATATTTATTTCATAGTAATAAAATATGAGTTTTTTGTAAACTGGGGTTCTTTTAACAGCATTAAATAACGTTTATCAGTAATATTTCTGGAATATAATTTTTATGCAAGTTCCCTAATGCAGTATTCACGTTACAATATGTACCAATAACGTGGAAAACATCTGAACTAATCATGATTTCCAAACCAGGGAAGCCAGTAAATAATGTAGAATCATACAGACCAATATCATTGCTACCAATTCTTTCCAAATTATGTTTAAGAGTTAAACAGGAAGGCGAATATTTAGAACTACGACCAATCAAAGCAGGAATCCCACAGATCAGTGCTCTGGTATCCATAATATATTAATTATTATATACCTGTGACATCCCTGTTATAGAAAATATTAAACTGTCTAAATTTGCAGATGACACTGCAATACTAGGAGTCGGTGAAGCATTCGAAGAAACAACTAGACACCTCCAAAATGCAGTGAACAAAATAAACATTTAATAACAATTACGCATAAAAATTAATGAAGAGAAATATGCCAATAATTTCACTTAACAAAAAAAATCACTCAGTTAGAATAAGCAATAAAATGGTTCCGTACAAGAAAACAATTAAATACCTAGGGCTACATTTGGATAGCAAATTAAAGTGGCAGGAACATTCATAGTAGAGAGACAACTGAAGAACTAAAACTTAAATACAAGAAGTTATATTGGTTATTAGATAAAAGCTCACAACTTAGAATCAAGAACAAGGTATTAGTTTACAAACAAATGCTCCAACCAGTATGATCTATGGTTTACCGTTATGGGGCTGTACTAGTGAGGGTAACTATGTTTGCCTTCAAAGAGTCCAAAACCGAATTCTAAAAAACATATTCAAAGCTCCGTGGTATATCCGCAACAAAGACCTACATCGGGAAGTTCGTACAGCAACAATTAAAGAAGAAATAAAGAAGATTACCAAGGGTCACGAAATCCGACTCCATAACCATACAAACGGGGAAATGTTAGAACTTTTAGATAACCAAACCTAGTCCGCAAGCTAAAACGCACCAAATCTTTTGAACTTATAGAGATATATAAGTATAAATGTATAAATGTCAGTTTAAATTCGGGCAGTGTATCTAGCCACAACAGTGAAGTGTGCAACAATAATATTAGATTCTAAGGTGAATCGTTGGTAATACCTAGGATAGTATGTACAGTAGTAACTAGCGTTAGTTGATAAATATATACAGGGTGTTTCTAAATAAGTATGGCAAACTTTAAGAAGTAATTCTACATAAAAAATAACGACAGTTTGCTCTATAAACATATTTCCGCAAATGCTTCGTTTCCGAGATACAGGGTGTTCAAAAGTTTTTTTTAAGCTGCCAATTTATTTATTACTCTAACACCGGTTGAGCTATGAAAATGAAATTTTGTAGGTTTTAAGAGGTAGTAATTGCGCATTTTTGACATACAAATAAGTGTACAGAATTATCATCATCATCCAAAATAAGAGCAAGACATATTCGTTTAATTTTTAAATGTCCTACAAAACAAACATCACGTTTGTTTTTAAATAATTGAGGTGACACCGATTACTAAACACAAGTGCACCAGTTTTCAATAACGCTTCGTCAGCGGTTCAATATTATTCTTAATTCACGGTCAAGACGAAGTCAGCATTAAAAACATCAACACTTTCCGAGTTTATTTATAATTACAGCAAAGCATTGTGGATCATTCTATTTCATTAGTTTATCAATTATCATTCGTGATTCAGATACATAATTAGACAGCTAGACTTCGAACGCACCAACTAGGTACTGTGGTATTTAGAGTTGGTAAATAAATAAGTATTCAGTAAAAGTGTTTACTTCATCAACCCCTATCATAGGGGGTAACTCTACCCTAACTAACCTAGGATGTTCCTGAGGGTGGAGGACCACCATATGGCGATCTAAGACCAGGGAAAAACACAGGAACTGGCAGTCTGGAACGAGAAATGGAAGGAAAACGTCGAAGGACGAGATTTCCTGTAGCTCGACCGTCCAAGAAATGGTAAATATAAACTACATGGAAACATTAGGCCTGACACGGAGCTGAGTATGGTTATGGAAAATGGAATATGGTATGGAGCATCGTATGGAAATGGAGTATGGTATGGAAAAGGGACCCGCATTGCAGACTTTTGGTGATACGAACTTAGACGTTTAAAGTGGTAAGTCCACATTATTTATTCTTACGGTATTTCCACGATATAGTCCTAATTCGTATAATCATATAATATAATAATAATATAACCGTAATGTAAGATACACATAATCTAATTTTTACCTATTTTTATCTACTTAATCTATTTTTAATTACTTATCTATTATCTAGAATCTATTATCGAGAATTTTTTTTCTCAAGTATTATCATATTGATTTATTTATTTATTGATTTATTTATCTATAGGACGTATTGATACATTTTTACATTTTTATACGATTTTTATATATTTACTAGCATATATTTTTATCTTTACCGACTTTTTATTCAATTATTATTTTTACCTACTGATTTTTATGACCTTTTGATATACTTACTGATTTTTATGATGATTTATAATGATTGATATAATGATTTTTATTGCAATTTAATATTTTTGACATACTATTTTTTTTGACAATTTTGCTGTACCTCGTAAGACTATCGAATTTATGCGTTCGTTACGAAGTACTATGAATAAATGAGTAGCAACAAGGTATATTGGGAAGACTTCGTCAAAATAATTGAGGAGATTACACAAGAAGTTACAACGCAAAGCAAAAGGGTTTTGAAGAAGAAATTACCTAAAACTAAGGAAGTACAAGAAGATGTAACGACACAATTAATTAAATCATATAACAAATTCACACACTTGACAAAGAAAAATTGGGAAGCATTAACAAACAAAGAGAGACGTGCAACAAATATTTTGGGAAAATCAGAGATAAAGTTATACGCTCATTTCAAGCAGTAAACTTAAGAACAGTAGTCCCAAGTTCAATACATCAGCCAATTGACAAACAAATAGAAGAAGAACAAACCGACGAGGAAATAGAAGAGGAGAAAAGTGACGAGGAAATAGAAGAGGAACAAAGCGATATAAAGCGAGATATAAACATGGCTCTGACGATCAACGAATTTTTGAATATCGCAAGCAAAGTATTGCCCAACGAGTTCGATGGAAGCGCAGGCAAACTACAACCATTTTTAGACGCATTAGAACTACTTGGAAAAATGGCAGAAGGACATGAAGAAACAGCGATAACATTAATAAAGACAAGATTGACCAATAAGGCTAGAAACCTGATAACTACAGAAGATACGATCCCACTTATAGCCGCGGCACTGAAGAAGGAATTAAGAGGCGACAATCCGAAAACTGTAATAGCCAAGTTAGCAAAGAAAAGGCAAGGGCATAAAGATGCTGCAGTGTACGCATCTGAAATAGAAGAACTAGCAGAACAGTTAAAGGTAGCATACATCGCGAAAGGAATGCCATTGGAATTAGCGAAGAAATACACAACGGAAACAGTTGTAGCAACAATGAAACGAAATGTTAATACGGATAGAGCTAAGTTAATACCACTACAGGACGTAGTATCCAAATTTTTATCGATTGATACGACAGAAGAAAACACACAGGGAAGAGTGTTAAATTATACGACGAATTACGAGAACAGGAGAGGACAGCAGCATTACAGAAGAGGATACCATAACAAATACGATAGAGGGAGAAGGAGAGGGAGATACCTTCGGACAACGGAACGAAGCAAGGCAACGGAAAACCAACGGAACTATTCCAACAGAGGATATAGACAATTTAACAACCAAACATACAGAGGAAACCAGAGAGGAGGACGTAACAGGAACGTAAGGCTACTAGAGTTAGAAGATAGTCAGGAGGAACCAGAAAACCCGCAGTTGGGGTTTTGAATGAACAGGACAATGGAAACACATAGACAGAAGTAGAATATAATATTTACAACTTCGACTTAAACTTAACGAATTTTGTACAAATGAGAACAGGAATCCTAGAACAAATACATTCATCATAGACATAGGAGCCGATATTTCAATACTGAAATGTTCACAAGATTTTATGAAGGAACACGTGAAACCAAACACGAAGGCGAAAATAAAAGGAGTAACTAAAGGAGAATTGCAGACAATGGGAGAAGTTGAAACAACACTAGAAGTAAAAGGAAGTCGATTCGAGCATATCTTTCAATTAGTTGAACCTAACTTTCCCATTCCAACAGACAGAATCATTGGGAGAGACTTTATTTCAAATTTTCAATGCATATTGGATTACGCTAACCTTAAAATGCACATTAAAGATGACAATGTATAACATATTAGTACGAACATTTTGGATAATATAGATAATGACACGATAATAATACCGCCTAGATGTGAAATTTACAGAGTCGTACAAATTTTTCAAACGCTGAAGAATGACAGGATAGTGGAACAACAGGAGATACACCCAGGAATATTTATAGCGAGAGCAATTATTTCAAGTAATAATCCGTACATCAAAATTTTGAACACAACCTACGAAACAGTATATGTAGAAACAAACACAATCAGGAACGTTAGACATTAAATTATTCAACATATATAGACTGATTAACGACAGCAAGGATAGGAAAAAGGAATTACGGGAATCATTGAAGTTAGACATTCCAGAATACATACGCGATAAATTAGTATCTTTATGTGAAGAATATTCAGATATATTCGCCCTAAGGCATGACATGCTGACATGTAACAACTTCTACGAACAGAAACTGAGAGTTAAAGACCAAACTCCGGTATACATTAAGAACTATAGGACAACGCATGCACAAACAGAGGAGTTACACCGACAAGTACAAAAATTAAGAGACCAAGGAATCATAGAACCGTCTACATCAGAGTACAACAGCCCAGTAGTGCTGGTACCGAAAAAAGCTATAGATGGAAATAAAGCATGGAGGTTATGCATATATTTTAGACAACTGAACAAGAAAATAGTCCCAGATAAATTCCCATTACCAAGAATAGACTCGATATTAGATCAACTAGGAAGAGCAAAATGGTTTTCAGTTATAGACTTAATGTCAGGTTTTCACCAAATACCATTAGAAAAATCATCGAGAAAATACACATCGTTTAGCATGGAGAATGGAGAATTTCAATTTACCAGATTACCTTTTGGATTAAACGTAAGCCCGAATAGCTTTTCAAGGATGATGGCAATAGCGTTTTCAGGATTAACACCAGATAAATCATTTCTTTACATGGACGATATAGTAGTAATAGAAATATCAGAAAAACATCACTTAGACAACCTGAAAAAGACATTCGAGACATGTCGAAAATTCAATTTGAAACTTAACCCAGGAAAATGTCAATTTTTCAGAAGAGAAATCACATATTTAGGACATGATCTTTCTCAGGAAGGAGTATCACCAGATAAAGCAAAATAAGCAACGATTGAACAATACCCGACGCTTAAGACAGCAGAAGAGACAAAAAGATTCCTAGCATTTTGTAATTACTATAGACGTTTTATTCAAAATTTTGCTGAGATATGCAGACCACTAAACAGATTATCGAGAAAAGGAGTAGAATTTTTTTTGGTCAGAGGAATGTGAAGAAGCATTCAATAAGCTTAAATCATCTCTGATGAAACCACCAATCTTAAAATATCCGGATTTCAATAAACAATTCATCTTAACGATAGACGCATCCAACGAGAGTTGTTCAGCAATTTTAAGTCAAGATTATAACTGAATAGACCTACCGATAGCATACGCATCACGAAGTTTTAGTAAAGGAGAATGTAATAAACCCATAATCATTAAGGAATTACTAGCGATTCATTGGGGAATTAACCATTTCAAATGTTATTTATGTGGAGCACCAACATTTTTAGTAAAAATCATAAACCACTAACGCACTTATTTTCAATGAAGTAACCAACCTCAAAACTCACGAAGATAAGATTAGATCTAGAGGAATACGATTTCGAAATAGAGGGAAATAATATAACAGGGAAAAATAACTACGGAGACAGCCTTTCAAGAATAACATTGCATCAACTAAAGAACTTATACATAGACAACACTCATATACTAGCTGTAACACGAGCTCAAGCAAGAGAAAAGGAGAAAGAATCAAGGCAAACGAAGGCAGAAAGTGAACTCACACTGCAACCAAAAGCCACCAAACAGACAGTAAGAAAGGTACTAAATAATTTAGAGGCGCATAGACTACCAATTTTGTCTTTTGGAGCAGAACTGATCTCACCAAGACTGAGCATTATGGCCAAAAACAAAATAAAATGCAGCAAGAGCATAGCCACAGGATTCAATCATTTCGATTTAAATCAAATGTTGGCACAGCTAGATAAGCTGGCGGTAGAGAATTCAGTACGTAAAGTAAAGATATACGTAAACGATATTATTTTTAAATTGTGCACAATTAATGAATTTATTAAAGAAGGAAACAAAATATTGAAGAATGTAGAAATATACATATGTGAAGTACCAGAAACAATAGAAGATGACAAAGAAAAACACAGATTAATAGAGGAACATCATAATCACCCGATGGTTGGAGGACACGTAGGGAATAATAGACTAATAAAGAAGCTAAAAGCAAGATTCAGATGGAAAAATTTGGGAAAATACGTAAGAAAATAAGTTAAACAATGTCATAAATGTCAAATTAACAAACCGAAAAGAACACATGTCGAAGAATTCGTGATATCGGACACTTCTTCCAAACCATGGGACATAGTATACATAGATACGATAGGTTCATTCACTAAAAGTAATGAAGGTAATAGATACTGTATCACAATTTTATGTGAACTTACGAAATACGCGGTCCGTATACCCGTGTGCAATAAAGAAGCAGAGACAATAGCCCGAGGAATTTTTGATCATTTTATACCAACATACGGACTCATGAAACAAATATGAACAGACCAAGGCACAGAGTATAAGAATGAAGTAATGCAGGAACTAACAAAGCTACTAAAAATAGAGCACAACTTTTCAACGGCATACCATCCACAGTCCATTGGAAGTTGCGAGAAACTGCACAGAACCCTAAACGAGTACGTAAGAGCATTCATAGACGAAGACAGAGAAAATTGGGACGTGTGTTGCAGAATGTTCACATACTGCTACAATACAACCCCTAACGCGTATCATGGTTACACACCGTTTGAACTGCTATATGGAAGGAAGGTTAACCAACCGGAAGACCTTACAAGGGAGGTACAACCATGTTACAATATAGATGCCTACTACAATGAATTACGGTACAAACTACAAAGCGCACACGAGAGGGCTAGAACCTTCTTATTAAAGCACAAAAAAGAGCGGCAAGAAAAGAATAAGCCCAAAGCAACACCACAACATTTTAAAATAGGAGACCTAGTCCTGGTAAAAAGGGAAGAGAATGGTAAGTTTGATAGTCTTTATGTAGGCCCCTTCACAATAACAGAGGTAAATAACGTTAATTGTAAGATCAAAATGGAAAACAATAAAATCAAGGAAATACATAATAGATTATATGCTTACAGTCCGAGGACACAGTGAGTGACAAGTGAAACGGGAACAATGTTGTTATTGAACATTTTTTTGTATTTACTTATTAGTTATAGGAAATAAATATTATAAGGGTTTGTAGATGGTAGCATTGATTGTAAACCCACCCATAGATAGCTCACCTCGTGGTAACCAAAAGACGTATCGGCAACTAGATGGCGCTACTCGAAAACCGTATCGAGATTTCTCATTCTCTCTCTGACTTGCGAGTAGGTAGCAGTAGTGCCAGAGCCGAACTTACTCTATAGGTGTATTATGTACTAAAATCTACGTATTGAGCTGTTGTAACAAGTTAAAGCAAAATATAAGACAACAACAAATTTAGAAGCGTGTATGTGCTGTTACTTATGTTGCTAGTTATATTTACTATAAAATTATAAATACTTTGAATTGTATTAAATGCCAGGAAGATTTGATAAAAAACACTAAAGTTCTATCACAGAAACACGAATGTATGTTACTTTTCACAGATTATGGCGCAAATGAGTAAATAAAGTTTCTTCAGAGATCATCAGATTTGTTTGTTACTATTACTACAATATTGTTAGAGTAGAAAAACCTTTTTTTATCGAGTTCAGGGAAAAATGTATTCTTGATAAAAACTTTCATGTCCTAAAACTCAGAATGTAAGAATCAGATGTCAAATATTATGAGCCGTATAACTCGTATACATGTTTGTCAAAACATAATATGAATTTTGCTCAAGAGTAAGACACCTTTATTTTGATAGCAATTTCATATATTTTAACGTGGTTTTAATTGTTATCGATTTTTAATAATAAAATGTTTTGATATTGTCAACAATGAAAGTACTTCTTGAGAAAAATATACAACTCTTACAATTTGGTATATAAATATGTACCTACTTCATTTTGAGTTTTGCGACTAGCTGAACTTTTTACCATAAATAACTTTTTTCCCAAAATTTTAATTTTACAATTTTAGTTTTGAAAAGAATCAACATTCAAATATACTTATTTACTTTGTTTTGCAATAAATTATCTAGTTAGAGATGTTTTAAACTTTCTAATCCTGTCTATTAATTCTGCGTTTACCGATTCTTCCTAAGGAGATAGCCCTCGGCTAATTATATTTTGGAAATTACGTTTGCAACGTTGAGAGTTACTTGTGGTATTTTTTCAAAAAAAATATAATCCATTGTATTTGGTAGGTACACATCACTACCTGCTTTTAATAACCTCATTGGAGTAATTCCATAAAGACCTAAGGAATTGTTAAATGTAAAATAATGGTATACGTATGGAGTCTGTAGACCCAGTGGAAGCTGAGTTGTATGTAGTTAATGAAAAGTAGGTTCTTATTCGTCAAATTCCAAATCGAATATTTTAACGTAAAATAACCAAAAAATTAAGCACTTAATAGAGAAATCTCATTCAAACTTTTTTAATGTTTAAAAAAGCTTTATTTGTGTTTTTTTTTTAGTTTCTAGCATCAAGTCCATTTTTTTAATAAAAAAATAGTAAAAGTCGCCCCCTAATTAGCGTCCCAAATTTAAAAAATCGTCACCGCTTTACAAATTACTTTACTTATCTATTGTTTATATGATTTGTAAGTTGTCAGTGAAAGGGGATGAAAAAGGGGGTTGAATGCAGTATGTGGCGTGCGCATCGGAATATGCCAAAAGGGCATTACGTCATATCTTCTTTTCTATTGGTCCGATTTTGACGTAAGAGGGCTCGTCGGAACGGGGAGGGGGTAAAGAACACACAAAAAACAAAGATGGCGGCAGTGCCAAAAGGGCATTACGTCATATCTTCTTTTCTATTGGTCCGATTTTGACGTAAGAGGGCTCGTCGGAACGAGGAGGGGGTAACGAATAAGTTGAGACAAAAAACAAAGATGGCGGCAGTGCCAAAACGGCATTACAGCATATCTTTGTTGCTATTGGTCCGATTTTGACGTATGGGGTGTCAAATAAAAGCGGTGGTGACACAGAAGCCAACTGTCAATTCTTCTTCTTCTTTTCGTTTGTCAATTCTTCTTCTTTTCCGTATAGTGCCTAAGAGAACGTGACATTTGACGTATGACGTGACATTTGACGTAGGACGTGAATGACGTGAAATTCGACGCAGAACGTGACATTTGACGTAGATATGTGACATTTGACGTATGACGTGAAATTCGACGCAGAACGTGAATGACGTGACGTGAATGAATGTAAGTCGGCCGGAAAACTGAACGGTATGATATTACACTCAAAAGGCCCCTGAATTGTGTAGATGTGTGCCTGTTGTTCCATAAGAATCAATGTAAAAGTGCTGCATTTAAGACATTTAATAAACTTGGTTACATTTTTCCCTACTCAGGCTACGAGAGATACATGAAGGTATCAGTACTACCAACATAATACCGATACAGCAAGTATTACAAACACTTTACAATAAGTATAAATAGAAAATTTTAAATGTAAACACCTAAAAATCTTGATTATTCCCCACCACTTTCATTACTAACTGCAGTACTTCAGAAGTACAGAGGGGGTACCTCAGACGTACAGACGTCATCAGAGACATGCTAACACAAGGCATAAACGACCACAGAGGGGTATCAGAGACATACAGACGTCATCAGAGACACGCTAACAGAAGATACAGGCGATCACAGAGGGTTACCTGAGACGTACAGGCGTCTACAGAGACACGCTAACAGAAGGTCACAGAGGTATAAATACAAGCATTTTAAAGTCGAGAAGTCATTTGTTAACATGTCTTCAAATAGAGCGGTTCAAGTAAACAAACTTGCGGCAATAGTGAGAGAAAAGTACAAAGCTCTTAGAAGAATGCAAGCTGATGAGAAAGAGGTTCTACAGACAACGTTTAAGCCAATAACTACGCCTCTTAAAGAAATAACCAATTATGTGAATGAAAATGTTCCTAAACCAGATCTCAACGAAGATGAGTCACACATTAATCAACCATCACAGATCAGTGACGACGAACCTCTACATATACAAACATCGTACAACCCTTATTTAGAAACATATACGCAAAATTTAGGGAATACTGACCAGATATTTGGCCCCAAGTATAACTGGGAGACGGGTGAATGGGAGTTTGGAAATCACACCATTGAGTTCGGTAAAGATAGCATTCAAATGGATTCACACATTTTTAAAGCTACACCTGGCCTGTACGACCTGATTTTCTCGAAGGAACCTACACAATATACTCTAGCCGATCAAAAAATTTACAAAACTCTTCTAGACGTATCAGGAGTACATAAGGATGGACGAGGGCGTCTACGCCACCAATCTCACACAGCAAAATACGAAGAAATTATTAAGCCAATGTATCTAGGAAAAAGAAGAAGAAGAACAAAGGCCTTACATGGTACCTCAAGAAATGCCGAAACACAAGAAGAAGATACATCAGGCATACAACAACAGTGTAAAAGAAGACATATATCACAGAAGGATCAAGATACAAAAGATATGCAGATGCAAGGTTCAAAGAAAAACCGTGTTGATGTTCCCACAAGAACTGCTGAAAGAAGGGTTTGTGATATAGCAAAGAAGCAGATACTTGACGAACTGGAAGAGATATGGTGTCTGTATAGCAAACATGGCGACCCGAACATGCTTGTGAAAGGCCTTGAAATTCTTTCAAAAGCCGACGCTTTAACCGGAAAAGAATCAGCTGAAATTATAGAAGAACTGAGGTACCTAGATATTATTGACTAATAACAGACACATACTTCAAGAAAACAAGAAATTTTAGAACAACCAAGTAAAACTTCAGAATTTAAGTTCATCTTAATAACAGATAACATATCCGACCTTCAAGAATGAATATACTAAAAGTTCTGTGTTTTATACGTATTAATTTTTAACAAATAAAATATTACAGAATTTATTTAGCGTACTTTTTATTATATACATACCAGTTCATCGGTTGCACACGTCACTACCTTTAAAAGGAGCTATGACATCACCTATCCTAACTGGCTTTAACAGCATCAATTATGAAAAATATTAGAAGTCACAGGTATTCATAGAGATTCTCGAGGATATTTGAGACATCAAGCATTCCAGGATAAATTTAATAAAATTATCAAACCTTTGTTTAAAGATGAGCAACCACATAATCGAGGCCGCTTTGAAAATACACAGAAAAAATAAGAAAAACGTCGTAAATGAACCATCTGCCCTACAATTTAAACAGCGCACAGACATTGAATATGAGACACCATCGTTTAACCGTTATGCCGTTAGATCTATAGATGGAAATGTTCAAATAAATCGGCTAGGATGTCTGGTTTTTAATTATTAAGTTGTATTAATAACTTTAATTATTACAATGTACTAGTATGAAAAATAAAAAAAAACGCATAGTGTTTTTATATACTAACCCGATGCAGCACTAAGATTGCCAATTGGTAGAAAACTATTCATACATAAACAGAGAGAAATAGAAAACAGTAATCCACAATTATTAAAGCAGAGCAGACGGGAAATTCTTTGGACGTAATTATTTTAAAACTACATAGATAAAAGAAACACAAGTACATAGAAGGAATGCACACAAAAATGAGGAGAGAGAAAGAGAAGTCAAAATTATTAAAGCAGAGTATACGTGAATTTTTTTTGCACGTAATTATGTTAAAAATGCTTAAAACAACCACAAGTACATAATAGTAACACAAGAACTTATTTAAAAAATATTTAAAATATGAAACACAAGTACACAGTAAACACACATAAAAATGTTTAACAAATGAACAACAAAAATCGCTTACCTTTATTCAATATTTATCACTGCACTGCGAACTTACTAGCGAAACGTTCAGATGCTAACTATAACTCGGACACAATTGGTTATACACAATTATTACTTTATACTTGTCAGAAACTCAATGAACTGACTATCCTCCGATTTCTATTTATATACTAGGTTACTTTGCCGATGCATTATAATTTAAATGTACTTGCAGGATTATTTGAAACGGCATTTGAATATTATTTCTACAATTTGTGGTTTTAATTTCCGTTTTTAACACGTATTGTGGAATGTGCTGTGTCATAATAATGAAATCGTATACTAAAAAAAAATAAAATCGATGCTTTTTTTGCGGTCATTACCCTACATTGTTGCTAATTTTGCACCGTCAGGTTAAAATGCAATATTAGACGACATGTGAATATTATTTCTAGAAGTTGCAGTTTTAATTTCCGTTATTGAAATTTGCAAGGTGTTTCTGGCGATGTTGCAAAAAATATAATCGTTGCTTTTTTGCGGTCATTGCCCTACATTCTTACCAATTCTACATTATCATGTTACAGGTGTAATATGATATTGCTTCCGCTGACACATTCGTTTTGTGTGACTAATGAAATTATATTTAATACCAGTATTAGATGTGTTTATGAATAATGAAATCGTATTTAATTTCTTCTTCTTTGTGTCAAGCCATCTGTCAATTCTTCTTCTTTTCGATGTGTCAATTCTTCTTCTTTTTTACGTTTGTCATGTTGTTGTCAATTGTTCTTCTTCTTTTCGATTTATCAATTCTTCTTCCTCTTTTCGTTTGTCATGCTGCTGTCAATTCTTCTTCTTCTTTTAGATTTATCAATTCTTCTTCTTCTTTTCGATTTGTCAATCATTCTTCATTGTGTTGAGCTATTGTCACGTCTTATTCTTTTCGTTTGTCATGCTGATGTCAATTCTTCTTCTTTTCGTTTGTTATGTTGTTGTCAATTCTTCTTCTTCTTTTCGATTTATCAAGTTTTTTTTCATTGTGCTGAGCTAATGTTACTTTTTCTTCTTCTTTTCGTTTGTCAATTCTTCTTCTTTACGTTTGTCATGTTGCCGTCAATTCTTCTTCTTTTCGATTTGTCAATTCTTCTTCATTGTGTTGAGCCATTGTCACTTCTTCTTTTCGTTTGTTAATTCTTCTTTTCGTTTGTCATGTTTCTGTCAATTCTTCTTCCTCTTTTCGATTTGTCACTTCTTCTTCTTTTCGTTTGTCAATTCTTCTTCGTCTATTCGTTTGTCATATTGCTGTCAATTCTTTTTCTTCTTCTTCTTTTGGATTTGTCATTTCTTCTTCATTGTGTCGAGCCATCGTCACGCAATGGTTGTTATGGCACTGTAAGATGCATGTTTTGTACGGATAAGCGAAAGTCAAAAGATAATGGACCATCAAATTAAAGGATTTTGAACGATCAATTACGTTGTGATGACTGTCACATAAAACTGATAAATTGGTCACATATACATGAAATATTAATAGATTTATGTTATCCCAATTTAGGTTTTTTATTAACGCATAAGTGGGTAGATCAATGAAACAAGTTAATTTTTTAACATTTCTTTATTTCTACATTCATTTTATTATACACAATATTTCTATGGGCGACATCTAATACAGGATTAATAACTATGGCAGTTACATGTATACGATCTTGGAATCGCATTCGGTTTAGAAATTCAAAATTGTAGTCACTTTACGGTTTATAGATAACATATATTTTATTTAAATCTTAGTTAAACGTAACCTTCTTTGCTGCCTTCTCCATCTTTGTTGTTGGTCGAGCTTGATTTAGTCCATTTGGATAAAATTAATTAAGTATATATAACATATGTGTATGAACCAATGTTAAAAACGTGAAGATTCAAGTATAAAAAAGATGATGATGTGAACCAAAACAAGTAATATATTTAGTAATAGAAATTTAATGTTGCTGTCATGTAGCTGAATATTTTGATTCTTCTCGATCACTGTGCTGCTGTTGTTTTGAAAGAAAATATGTTGTATTTTCTCTATAAATTTGCAACTAGGACTAAACTTTCTATGATCTTCAAGAATATTGTCATCTGGTTTCCACTTGTAAATTTCTACACCACAGTTGAAGCACCTAACAATATCTTCTGTTTGTAGATAGTAAAATCCACACTATTGCAGGTTTATTTCCCTTCCAGCTACCAAAAGTTGATAATCTTACATAAAAATTGCTCATCTCAGGCGTACAATCGTCAAGACAGATTATGATTGACTAATGAAATATAACAAAAGTTTCTCTTTATGTATTGTCATTGTAAACTACACCATCCAGTATTTTAAAAACAATAAGTTTCATTAAGCGGGAAATGGTTTAGCCATACTGTAAGACTGTGCTCGTTAACTAAATCACAAAAAAGAATATTAGACTTTTAATATTTTAATCTTGTTTTCTTGAAGTATGTGTCTGTTATTAGTCAATAATATCTAGGTACCTCAGTTCTTCTATAATTTCAGCTGCTTCTTTTCCGGTTACAGCGTCGGCTTTTGAAAGAATTTCAATGCCTTTCACAAGCATGTTCGGGTCGCCATGTTCGCTATACAGACACCATATCTCTTCCAGTTCGTCAAGTATCTGCTTCTTTGCTATATCACAAACCCTTCTTTCAGCAGTTCTTGTGGGAACATCAACACGGTTTTTCTTTGAACCTTGCATCTGCATATCTTTGGTATCTTGATCCTTCTGTGATATATGTCTTCTTTTACACTGTTGTTGTATGCCTGATGTATCTTCTTCTTGTGTTTCGGCATTTCTTGAGGTACCATGTAAGGCCTTTGTTCTTCTTCTTCTTTTTCCTAGATACATTGGCTTAATAATTTCTTCGTATTTTGCTGTGTGAGATTGGTGGCGTAGACGCCCTCGTCCATCCTTATGTACTCCTGATACGTCTAGAAGAGTTTTGTAAATTTTTTGATCGGCTAGAGTATATTGTGTAGGTTCCTTCGAGAAAATCAGGTCGTACAGGCCAGGTGTAGCTTTAAAAATGTGTGAATCCATTTGAATGCTATCTTTACCGAACTCAATGGTGTGATTTCCAAACTCCCATTCACCCGTCTCCCAGTTATACTTGGGGCCAAATATCTGGTCAGTATTCCCTAAATTTTGCGTATATGTTTCTAAATAAGGGTTGTACGATGTTTGTATATGTAGAGGTTCGTCGTCACTGATCTGTGATGGTTGATTAATGTGTGACTCATCTTCGTTGAGATCTGGTTTAGGAACATTTTCATTCACATAATTGGTTATTTCTTTAAGAGGCGTAGTTATTGGCTTAAACGTTGTCTGTAGAACCTCTTTCTCATCAGCTTGCATTCTTCTAAGAGCTTTGTACTTTTCTCTCACTATTGCCGCAAGTTTGTTTACTTGAACCGCTCTATTTGAAGACATGTTAACAAATGACTTCTCGACTTTAAAATGCTTGTATTTATACCTCTGTGACCTTCTGTTAGCGTGTCTCTGTAGACGCCTGTACGTCTCAGGTAACCCTCTGTGATCGCCTGTATCTTCTGTTAGCGTGTCTCTGATGACGTCTGTATGTCTCTGATACCCCTCTGTGGTCGTTTATGCCTTCTGTTAGCATGTCTCTGATGACGTCTGTATGTCTGAGGTACCCCCTCTGTACTTCTGAAGTACTGCAGTTAGTAATGAAAGTGGTGGGGAATAATCAAGATTTTTAGGTGTTTACATTTAAAATTTTCTATTTATACTTATTGTAAAGTGTTTGTAGTACTTGCTGTATCGGTATTATGTTGGTAGTACTGATACCTTCATGTATCTCTCGTAGCCTGAGTAGGGAAAAATGTAACCAAGTTTAGTAAATGTCTTAAATGCAGCACTTTTACATTGATTCTTATGGAACAACAGGCACACATCTACACAATTCAGGGGCCTTTTGAGTGTAATATCATACCGTTCAGTTTTCCGGCCGACTTACATTCATTCACGTCACGTCATTCACGTTCTGCGTCGAATTTCACGTCATTCACGTCATACGTCAAATGTCACATATCTACGTCAAATGTCACGTTCTGCGTCGAATTTCACGTCATTCACGTCCTACGTCAAATGTCACGTCATACGTCAAATGTCACGTTCTCTTAGGCACTATACGGAAAAGAAGAAGAATTGACAAACGAAAAGAAGAAGAAGAATTGACAGTTGGCTTCTGTGTCACCACCGTTTTTATTTGACACCCCATACGTCAAAATCGGACCAATAGCAACAAAGATATGCTGTAATGCCGTTTTGGCACTGCCGCCATCTTTGTTTTTTGTCTCAACTTATTCGTTACCCCCTCCTCGTTCCGACGAGCCCTCTTACGTCAAAATCGGACCAATAGAAAAGAAGATATGACGTAATGCCCTTTTGGCACTGCCGCCATCTTTGTTTTTTGTGTGTTCTTTACCCCCTCCCCGTTCCGACGAGCCCTCTTTCGTCAAAATCGGACCAATAGAAACGAAGATATGACGTAATGCCCTTTTGGCATATTCCGATGCGCACGCCACATACTGCATTCAACCCCCTTTTTCATCCCCTTTCCAACGATACGTCACACGTCATCCTACGTTAAGCCGTTTGGCATTTATTAATATTTAAGGGTTGCGATTTAGGGGATGTGCCAGAACATACATAGGTTATCTACTTGCGTTTTCTCAGAATTTAAAAAAATTGTTTTTTACTTTAAAACCAATCTTTTTCAAAAATAAGCGCATTGAATCGATGAAACCTACATATCACATAAAAAATACATAAGTAAATTGTAAAGCCGTTACGATTCATTTCATTTCGGATGCTAATTAGGGGGTAGGGGGTCATTTTCACGACTTTTGTACCAAACATAAAAATAGTGAACAAATTGAATCGTTTATTTCAGAAACCCGTCAAGTGCAATGATATACAGTGCGTCCATAAAGTAACGCATAAATTCATTATTTCGTAAACCGGCGACCTTAAGGAAAAATCCCGAAACAGTTCGATTTTTATTGAAATTATACTTCTTTGCGATCAAGGGTGAAATTTTATAATTTCTTGGCGCATGCGCAGACAGACAGTATGTAGTTCGTTGCTAATCTTTCAAATTGTGTATGTATCAGCGCAAGTAAGTCATTAAAAGAATATATTAGTGTTCTTAGTAAATGTATTTTTTATTATAATTTTTTTGTCTTTGAATTTGTCTTCCTCGGGCGTAAGATAATAAAATATCTATTTTTGTTCTTCATTTTGATCTATTTGTCACCGTGATGTGTAATTATATCCGACACGTCAATAGCACGGGGCTTGATAGCTCGGTTGGTATAGCATTGGACCAGAGATCGAGAGATCGCGAGTTCAAATCCCGCACGATTCATATTCATTTTTTTTTATTATTTTTGGTATTGTTAAGTTTTGGTTAATTTTTGGTAATTATTGTTAATTTTTAGTATTGTAACTGTTAAGTATATTTATTTCGTTGAAATTATATAATAGAAGTATAACTTCTTACGTGCGTACAAAGTACACACATTCTTTTTTTTTAATTATGATTTTTTGACATATGTGCCACAATAGTGCCGTCATTCATCTGACCGTGATGACGTAATCGATGGTTATTTTAAATTAGAATAGGGGTCAAGTGATATCTCATTTGTAAGAGTATTCAATCCTCTATTCACTAATATGAACATCAATATAATTATTTATACAGGGTGTTCAAAAACCTTTTTTAATTAAATTAATTGAGACAAAAAGAAGAATGTATGTAATTAATTAATTCAAAATACATTTTACTGTTGTCAGAAAACAGGAAAAAATGTTTACTTGACAAATAAATATTGTTTTTCGCTTAAATCTAATGTTAAAACTGCCACCCACCTGCCTCTTGGCAGTTTAAAAATTTCGTTTAAGCGAAAACCTATGTTTATTTTTCAAATAAATTTTTTTCTGCTTTCTGACAGCAGTAAAATGTATTTACAATTAAATAAATTACATACATTCATCTTTTTGTGTCAATACAATTAAAAAAAAATATTTTTTTAAAACCCTGTATAAATAAGTATGTTAATGTTTATATTAGTGAATAGAGAATTGAATACCCTTTCAAATGAGCTATCACATAACCCCTAATCCTATTTAAAAAATCATCGATTACGTCATCACTACCAAATGTATCACGCCACTAGTATGGTATATATACCAAAAAATCATAATTTAAAAATAAAAACCGATATGTTTCGGGATTTTTCCTAAAAGTCGCCGGTTTACGAAATAATGACTTTATGCGTTACTTAATGGACGCACTGTATAAATGTCAGTTGACGGGTTTCTGAAATAAACGATTGAATTTATTTTGAGTATAACTTGCTTACTTTGATGATAGAAACTTAAAAACAAACAAAGATAAACCTTTTTTAAAACACTTTAAACACTTTAAAAAGTTGTAATGAGTTTTCCTCGAAAAGTGCTTCATTTTTTGGTTATTTCACGTTGAAATATTCGATTTGGAATTTGACGAATAAGTAGTAACTTACTATTCATTACCTACAACTCTGCTTCTGATTGGTCTACAAACTTCATATGAACACCATCTTTCCACTATTTTTGAAACCTATTTTTTTGGTAAGTATATTTTTTGGATAAAATCGTTACTTATTGAGTTATTTGCGAAAATCCTTCTAAAAAACGTTTTTTTGGTTGAAAATGAATATATTCACTCGAAAATAATTGACTTAGTGAAACAACTCTATGGACCAAAAGTTGTTAAAATTAATCAGTGTATCCACTGGACTTATCTTGAACGTATATTTTTTTCACCCCCGAGAAGGTGTGATACTCAACCCCAGGGCAAAAGTACATAGCGGCACACTATCACTTTTTTCTTTGACATTTTAGCTAGGTATGTGTATGCCAAATTTCATGTCAATCCAAGCGATTCTTTAAAACTTGGAGGTTTTGCAATATTTTACGGTGAGGGAATGGACTAAATCTGGAAATAAATTCTGTACCTATACCTATCAGCTTGAAATATTTTATTTCGCATCACTCAGGACATTAGTTTCTTTTAAAAATTACAAAAAAGTAATTTACATGTAAATTATCACTGCTAATTTTATTATGTAATTACCGGTGTTACCTTAGCCATAAATTTCATCCATAAATTTTTTTTTCATATTTTCACAAAAATTTGGTATAAATTTATCAAAAATGAATAAAACAGATAATATTGACAAGAAAAATGTTATATATGTTATATATGTTTGGAAAAAAAAATTTAAACGGGCGATGTATTGACAAATTCAAAAATCCTTTATGGATGGCACGTTAGTCAACTTTTTTTTTTTCAATTTTTTGTTAAATCCTGGAAGTACATATACTAAAGCATAACATATAAAAAAATCGTAATGAAGGTATTTTCCAAAACCAGCGAAAAAAATTCTGAAACTTAGATGTATTGCGCGCTATTCGTTAATACGTCTCAAATTCAAAAATCCTTTATGGATGGTACGTTAGTCAACTTTTTTCTCAGTTTTTTGTTAAATTCTCAAATAAAATATAATAAAGCATAACATATAAAAAAAACGTGATGGAGGTATTTTCCAAAACAAGAGAAAAAAATTCTGAAACTTAGATGTATTGCGGGCTATTCGGTAATACGTCTCAAATTCAAAAATCCTTTATGGATGGATCGTTAGTCAACTTTTTTTCTCAGTTTTTTGTTAAATTCTCAAAGTAAATATAATAAAGCATAACAAATAAAAAAACGTGATGGAGGTATTTTCCAAAACAAGAGAAAAAAATTCTGAAACTTAGATGTATTGCGGGCTATTCGGTAATACGTCTCAAATTCAAAAATCCTTTATGAATGGATCGTTAGTCAACTTTTTTCACAGTTTTTTGTTAAATTCTCAAAGTAAATATAATAAAGCATAACATATAAAAAAAACATGATGGAGGTATTTTCTAAAACAAGAGAAAAAAATTCTGAAACTTAGATGTATTGCGCGGTATTCGGTAATACGTCTCAAATTCAAAAATCCTTTATGGATGGATCGTTAGTCAACTTTTTTCTCAGTTTTTTGTTAAATTCTCAAAGTAAATACAATAAAGCATAACATATAAAAAAACGTGATGGAGGTATTTTCCAAAACAAGAGAAAAAAATTCTGAAACTTAGATGTATTGCGCGCTATTCGGTAATACGTCTCAAATTCAAAAATCCTTTATGGATGGTACGTTAGTCAACTTTTTTTTTTCAATTTTTTGCTAAATTCTCGATGTATATATACTAAAGCATAATATCTAAAAAAAACGTGATGGAGGTATTTTCCAAAACAAGAGAAAAAAATTCTGAAACTTAGATGTATTGCGGGCTATTCGGTAATACGTCTCAAATTCAAAAATCCTTTAGGGATGGATCGTTAGTAAACTTTTTTTCTCAGTTTTTTGTTAAATTCTCAAAGTAAATATATTAAAGCCTAACATATAAAAAAAACGTGATGGAGGTATTTTCCAAAACAAGAGAAAAAAATTCTGAAACTTAGATGTATTGCGGGCTATTCGGTAATACGTCTCAAATTCAAAAATCCTTTATGGATGGATCGTTAGTCAACTTTTTTTCTCAGTTTTTTGTTAAATTCTCAAAGTAAATATAATAAAGCATAACAAATAAAAAAAACGTGATGGAGGTATTTTCCAAAACAAGAGAAAAAAATTCTTAAACTTAGATGTATTGCGGGCTATTCGGTAATACGTCTCAAATTCAAAAATCCTTTATGGATGGATCGTTAGTCAACTTTTTTTCTCAGTTTTTTGTTAAATTCTCAAAGTAAATATAATAAAGCATAACATATAAAAAAACGTGATGGAGGTATTTTCCAAAACAAGAGAAAAAAATTCTGAAACTTGCGATGTATTGCGGGCTATTCGGTAGTACGTCTCAAATTCAAAAATCCTGTATGGATGGATCGTTAGTCAACTTTTTTTCTCAGTTTTTTGTTAAATTCTCAAAGTAAATATAATAAAACATAACATATAAAAAAAACGTGATGGAGGTATTTTCCAAAACAAGAGAAAAAAATTCTGAAACTTAGATGTATTGCGCGCTATTCGGTAATACGTCTCAAATTCAAAAATCCTTTATGGATGGTACGTTAGTCAACTTTTTTTTTCAATTTTTTGCTAAATTCTCGAAGTATATATACTAAAGCATAATATATAAAAAAAACGTGATGGAGGCATTTTCCAAAACAAGAGAAAAAAATTCTAAAACTTGGGATGTATTGCGGGCTATTCGGGAATACGTCTCAAATTAAAAAATGCTTTGGGGATGGTACGTTAGTTAACATTTTTTTTAATTTTTAGTTAAATTCTGGAAGTACATATAATAAAAATTCTGGAAGTACGTGTAATAAAGCATGAGATATAAAATATCGTGATCAAGGTATATTCGAAAGCGAGGGAAAAATTTTTAAACGGCGTGCAGGTAATGCGTCTCATTTTCAAAAATTTCTTATGTGTGTGGGCTGTTGTTTGTGTGATCAGGGCTTCGTCAATTTTCGAATTTGTATTAGAAAAATTGAAATTTTTTTTTTCAATTTTGAGTTATTATAGAAGAATAAATAGGAATACCAAATACATTCTTAACAATTGTTTTATAGACAGATCTAATATTCTCATATTTTGTGTAAATTTTTGGAAAATACCATTTTTGACGGATTAAGATAATATGATTTTATTACCTGGGATTGTGGTCATTAGTAACGACTAGTTTTTCATTTATAGTTATTTCAGTAGGGTTTTACCACTGAAAGAGAATATTAATTAGACCCTTATCGGGTAAGAGTTGTTTAGAGATTATGATAACGAGTTCCTTGTCTAGTTTTCAACGTGACTTTTGTAGAATGTCCTTTTAGAAAAATCAGTTAACTTTCTACTTAAGAGGATCGGTACGTATTTCCGGCTGCAATGCTATTCAAATGGGGATTCATTTTTTTCGAATCCTGAGAAAACTAATAAGTATTTTTGAAAAATTTAAACGCAGAATGAAAGATTACGTTATTAGCGAGGGCCGAAAGTCCCTGAGAACTTCTATAATGTTTATTTTAATAAGTTACAGGGGTGAAAAACTAAGAGAAAATTTAGTGTTATTTTTAATTTCAAATATATCATTCAAAATAAACTTTTTATTTATTCTAAGGGACTTTCGGCCCTCGGTAATAATTTAGTCTTTCATTCTGCGTTTAAATTTTTCAAAAATATTTATTGGTTTTTTCAGGATTCGAAAAAAATTAACACAATGCCGTGGTAATATTTTCCAAATCTATCTTTGTCTTACAACGCACTCAGCCGAATATAATATTGTCAGCATATATTGTCAGTCAGACACTGACAATCAGTGACAATTTTAAATATTTGACATTGCATCGGGAATATGTTGAGTTATTGATTAAATATTATTGATGTATAGTGTATTTGATAAATAATTGATTTAAGACGTGAACTTAATAAAAAGTTATTTATTGTGTATTATTTGTGGAAGATCCAATCAGAGAATACATCAGGATAATATATTCTGTGATCCAAGTATTTTGTTGTTAAAGATGTTCAAAATTGTAAGCGTTCCATAACAATATATTATTAAAAAATCACTTTAACACTTTTCCTCTTTTCTCGATTGAGTATTAGTCTTTGTTGTACAAATAAATTATTACCTACAATCACTGAATACATAGTTAGTGAAAAATTTATCATATTTATTAACTGAATTAATAATTTGCAATTATAAAAATATCAGTTATCCAAGAACATTCAAAACCCATCTCTTTAAATGAATGATGACATTTTCAAGTAGAATGACATTCTAGAAATGTTTACATATCCATACCAGTGTGAATTTTACTACATGTAATTTGCCGTGTAAAGACAGAAAAAGTAGGGATACACGTAAAATATTTGCGAATTATGTACCCATAGCCTTAATGGCTTTTATTCTTCAATAACTTATATTATATATATATATATATATATATATATATATATATATATATATATATATATGAAAAAACAAAAGATGTAGATCTTTGAAACACACTAAGTGATCAAAAGATCCACAGGTACTGGTTTGGACGACCACTCGTACGAAAACAAACAAATGAAATAGAGAATGCGGAAAAATCCCCTTACGAACAATTCACACATCCACTACTTCGGGCTGGGAAAAATTTTTTGAATAGAATCGAAGATCCAAACACCAGCTCTTAGAAATGTGTTTCGCCCTCTTCAACCTCTATGGGCTCATCGGTGAAGATGAGAGGTTGAATATCTTCAGACACATTCCAATCAAAAAACAACATTCGAGACCTAGACATATCAGGAACGTAAATCTACGCCCAACCTGACAATGCCATTCTCAAGTTTTAATTCCCTATTACTTTAGAGTAAGTAAGATAATGTTTATGAAAAAACAAAAGATGTAGATCTTTGAAACACACTAAGTGATCAAAAGATCCACAGGTACTGGTTTGGACGACCACTCGTACGAAAACAAACAAATGAAATAGAGAATGCGGAAAAATCCCCTTACGAACAATTCACACATCCACTACTTCGGACACATAGGCCATACAGTGTATCGGAAACCGACACATACCGATAGATATCTAAATGCTGCTTCACACCACCATCCTGCACAATTGCATTCAGTCATCAAAACCTTGATTACAAGATCCGAAAGACTGACAGACCAAGAACATCAAAATGAAGAAATGCATAACGTAAAAACAGCGTTAAGAAAAAACGGCTTCTCAACATACAACATCGAAAAAGCTCAAAATGCTCGAAGAAGAGATAAGGACCCTACAGAAGACAATAAGCCGATCGGCAAAACCATTCTGCCATATGTGAAGGGTACGACAGAGAAAATAGGGAGAGTGCTGAGAAAACACAACATAGAAACGATATTTAATACGGACAGAAAGATCTCAACTATTTTACCAACACCAAAGACCAAAATATCGTTAGAAAGCCAAGGTGTATACGAGATTCCGTGTGGGGATTGTGGAAAGTCGTACATTGGACAGACCAACCGAAGAATCCAGGTAAGACGAGAAGAACACCGAAATGCTATCGAAAGGGGAGAAACCACGTCATCCCTGGCTCAACATGTCGCAAATACAGGACACACAATAAACCTGAACCAAACAACGATGTTAGCTAACATCGAAATAAAAAGAAAACGGGAAATCAGAGAATCGATAGAAATTGAAAGAAATCCCAACGGCTTAAACCAAAGAGATGATGCGCAACGGCTTCCTACAACTTGGAAAACGGTATTGAAGAAAAAGACCAAAATAAATCAGGCCGCAACATCCACGCGTAACATCCCGCCGACGACTGCAACCTACACCGGACCAATAACAAGAGCCAGAGTTCGCGCAGGGCAAGCAGCATCAGGATCAACTACATAAGCGACGGTATCGTGAGTAAAAATTCAGTTTACTTCAAGCAGCAGCGAGAAGCGGAACTACCTGACTTGACAATTGCAAGTGAGATCTTGCCGAAACGTCGTCAAAATAATGGTTTTTATCAAAACCAAAATTATTCAACGCGGAGTCAAACCCGGAAAACAACAGAAAGCATATATATATATATATATATATATATATATATATATATATATATATATATATATATATATTTTGTAATTTATTTTTAATGACTAACATATTTTTGTCTAAAAAGTTTATGTCTGAAAATGTAGCTTTTATCTCTAAATTAATAACTCGTTTTTTTAAATTTAAATTAAAACATTGTACTTGTTGTCCTGTTCTTCCTCCTCGGTGGTGTAGTAGGTTGTTAATAGTAGTAGTACCATTTATAATGTGGTTAGGGTATAGCTGGTATTTTCTACATTTGATTAAGAAAATTTTTCTGTTTTGTAAAGATGCCAATTTGCTGTTGTATTTTGCCCATGTTTTTAGTAGCCTTTCAGTTGCAGGTCCATACCTATGTTTGATGTTTTCGTAGAACCCCATCTTTAATTATAAAGTAGTTTGGTAATATTGACTGATACTATATATAATAGTTTTGTTTTGGGGCTGCAGTCACTTATTTTACAAGATACCATGCGGAAATTGTGAAAAATCATACATCGGACACACATCTAGAAATCTAATAGGTAGATTAACGTCACATAAAAGCGATCTAAGAAATAACAAAAATACATGTGCATTAGTAAACCATGCACTAAATAAAAATCATTCATTCAACTTCAATGAAACAACGATATTGAAACATGAGAACCAACTTAATAAAAGGGAATTTCTTGAAATGGTATGCATAAATAAAAATCAATGTGTGAATAAAAAAACTGACATAAATAAACTAAGTAACATCTATAATTACATTTTATCTTATGATAAATAATATTTTAATTAAAAAACACTAAATTCCTTGACTAAATTTCATAAATTAAATTTTCAAATTTTGGCACCACTTTAATTTTTTTAAATTCATATATCTAGATATACCTACTCTAATTTAAAGTATACTAATATTGAATAATCTAATACTAGTTTTTAACAACTTCAAATAAACAGATATTGGTATTCTTTTTGACATTACTTGAAATGTCTTTCTGGCATTAGTCAAATTTAAAACTAAATTAAATCAGATCTTTCCTTATATTTTTTTTTACAAATTGAAACATTGTTATTTGGATTATATAAAATAGAAATTTATATACATTATGTTTTGTAAAAATGTTTACTTTATGGAATAACCTCAAGTTGTAAGTTTTTTATGCTTTTATATACAATGTACTTTATCTCTAATTTCATTGTATTTATCATATACTTATTTTAGCTTATCTTGAAAAAGCAAATAAATTTTGCGAAAGCTCGATAATAACAAAGAGTTTTACTTATCCTGCCCCTAAAAAATAAGTGACTGCAACCCCAAAACAAAACTATTATATATAGTATCAGTCAATATTACCAAACTACTGTATATATATATATATATATATATATATATATATATATATATATATATATATATATATATATATATATATATATATATATATATATATATATATATATTGATGCACGTTAAGTTGTGACTTCCGGTATACAGAAGAGGCTGTCCGACTTCCACCTTTTCTACTAGGAATTATTTTTTTAAAATTGTGTATTTGGTAAAAGGGGGGCTTATAAAATGGGTCTACCTATTGAGGGGAAAGGATTTACCAAAATAAATTTTGTATATATATACGTATATACCGAAGCGTACAGCATACGTTATGGCTTTCATATATAGGGTAGTTCAAGGCGCGTTGTCACTTCCAGCGGTGTTGTCATATTTTGGAAGTCACAACGACTCGTCTGCTAGATTTACCTCCTATTTTGAGCGTAATGTGTGATCTTTTGAAACTTTTACTGTGAGGACAGTTGTCTGTGTTTTAAAGTTGTCTATTTAAATTAAAATATTGATATTCTTTTGATTATACAGGTTTACAAAAAAATACATTTCGGACTATTTGACGAAACCATATGACTAGGGGGTTTTTGGGGTCGCTGGTTACGAATCCGGGGTTCGCTAACCTCTATCACGTCAGGTAAAGGTTATTTCAAGGACAAATCAAGATAAATCGACAGTCGCTCTGAAAAAGTATATTAGGAGGTTTTTGGGGTCGCGTATAACGAATCCAGGATCCGCTGACCTCTATCACGTCTAGCTGAAGGTCATTTCGAGGTCAAATCAAGATAAATCAACACAATCGCTGTGAAAAAGTATATTAGGGTGTTTTTGGGGTCCCTGATCACAAAACTGGGGCCCGTTGAGCTCAACCACGTCAGGTAAAGGCCATTTCAAGGTCAAATCAATTTTGTTAACTCCTCCTGATTTGCACTTGAAATGACCTTTACATGACGTGGTAGAGCTCAACGGACCGCAGTTTTCATGATCAGCGACCCCAAAACTCCCTATACTTTCAGAGCGATTGTGTCAATTTATGTTGATTTGACATTAAAATGACGTTGAACTAGACGAGATAGAGGTCAGCGGACTCCGGATTCGTCTTCAGCGACCCCAAGAACCCCCTAATATACTTTTTCAGAGCGACTGTCGATTTATCTTGATTTGACCTTGAAATGACCTTTACCTGACGCGATAGAGGTGAGCAGACCCCGGATTTGTGATCAGCCACTATAAAAACCCCCTTGTCATATGGTTTCGTCAAATTGTCCGAAATTTAGTTTTTTTTTGTAAACCTGTGTTATTTATGATAATATGATTGATATTTATTTTACAAAAATACTAATATATTATTATTGCTGTAAAATGGATTTATTGGAATTAATTAAAAAAGTGTTAATAGTAAGTCATTTATTTATGAAAATTATATCAAAAATGTTAATAAATAAATTTGAACTTATAGAAAATTTTAATATTTTAGATTTTATTACAGGCACCGTCCTTTTAATTTTTGATGTACCAATAATAATATGTAATAAAAAATTAAATGGCTAAACACTCCAGGTGGGGATTAGCCGCTAAAAAGCTATCTAGATCCATCTTTTTCGAGCAGATTTTTCCCAATCTGCTACTCGATACTATTGACTATGCTTCTCCATTTCTTTCTATCCTCTTTCTTTTTCTGCTAGTCTCTAATTCCTGCCCTATATAAATCTTCCTTTAATTCCTGTAACCATTTATTCTAGTTCCTCCGCGTCTCCTTCTAACTCCGGGTCTCCATTGTAAAATTGAGTTTATAGTTGTTGCGCTACCTGCTCTCCATATATGCCCCAACAATCCAACTCTGTGCCCAAATCTGAAAATCTGGAATAATATCTACCCGGGTCGAAACATTTTTTTTTAATATATGAAAATAGTTATTTATGAAACGGAGCGAGTGCTATACATCGCGTAAGTTCGCAAAAAGTACTTCACGCACAATTTCATACAATATTTTATCTACGATAAACAAATAAAAATACTGTAACTCTTCGTCACTGGAATTCATTTCTATTCTACAATTCTTAGAATTGTGACATATAAAAATTCTAATTTCTTTCAAACCACAAAACTGTCAAATTTTTTTTTGTAATTTATTGCTCATTATGTCATCACCTCTCTTGTGCTCTGCACAAGAGATCTAAGGTTAGAGCTAAGAATAAGGTTGGCTAGGTGCTACGTTTTCTCGACTCTGTTTTACGGAATGGAAGCTTGGACCTTGAATGCGGCATCAATGAAAAAACTGGAATCATTCGAGATGTGGGTATATAGAAGAATTCTAAAATTATCATGGACAGAACACGTCACAAACAAAGAGGTTCTGAGAAAGGTGAATAAAGAAATGGAAGTCTTAAATACAATTAAAACCAGAAAATTGGAATATCTCGGACATATTACACGTGGAGAGAGATACAACTTGCTCCAACTCATTATGCAGGGAAAGATTCAAGGAAAAAGAAGCATAGGGAGACGCAGAATATCGTGGTTGCGCAACCTGAGAGAATGGTACGGATGTACATCAAACGAACTTTTCAGAGCAGCCGTCTCCAAGGTCCGAATAGCTATGATGATTGCCGACCTCCGTCGCGGAGATGGCACTTGAAGAAGAAGAAGATGTCATCACCATGAAACGCGAAAGTTAAGAAAGAATATTTGATTATATGAAAGTGTGTTAAAAACAGTGAGAAAAAGTAAATCCCATTTAAAATACATTGTTACTTCATGCTTACTTTAAAGCACTGCTATCTATAATGACAGTTTTCACAAACTAAAAATTTATATATAATATGACATAGAGTAGATAAAAGTCATTTATTAATTATTAATTGATTATAGTCAGAAGAAAATTAGATCATGCACCCCTTGTTTTTTATAATTGTTAACATACTAAATTACATATCCAATAATTATTGTTATCCATTAAATAGATCGATGCAGATCGGCCTTATATCGGATCCTCTTCTATTAGTCCGTTCGCTGACGGTAAAATATTGCAAAACCCATAAATTTTAAAAAACCACTTAAGATTGACATGAAATTTGGCATACACATAGGTAACATATCAAAGAAGAAAATTGATATTGTGCCGATGTTTTCTTTTGCCATGGGGGTGACTTTCACCTCGTCTGGGGATGAAAAAATATACGTTTAAAATAAGTCCGGAAATGGATTAACTGACTAATTCTAAGGAACTATTGTTCTTTTTTTTTTCATTTTTCAACAAAAAAAAACACATTTTAACGGTTTTTTTGCAATTAACTCAAAAAGTAAGTATTTTATCGAAAAAAACATTCTTAAGAAAAATACAGCCCATAAAAAAATGGTGTACTTATGTATGAGATCCCTAGACCCAGTAAAAGAAGAGTTGTAACTAATGACAAATAGGTTCATACACGTCAAATTTCAAATTGAATATTCCAACGTGAAGTGTCAAAAACTAAAGCACTTTTTGGGGAACACTCATTACAACTTTTTTGTAATGTTTAAAAAAAGGTTAAAAAGTTTTTAGCATTAAATTAAGGAAGTTAGCAAATAAAATTTATCGTCACCACTTCATAAGTTGATTTACTCGTGTATGTATTGTTTATAAATATGATCTGTAAGCTTCATTGGTTCAAAGTGCTTATTTTTGAAGGGGATGTAATTGAAAGGGATTGAACTAGTCACTAACCAACTGTGTATGCCAATTTTGAACAGCCATATCTTAACCAATATTTGTCTTAAAGAAAAAAACATAATCCTAAATATTCAGAAAAGCAAAACCTACATTTTTTACACTTTGTAATTTTTGGTAGCACTAATAAATTTTATGTCATTTTGAAAAAAAAGCATATTTTTCAAAATTTAAACAATTTTACTTTAAAACCCAATTTTTTCAAAAATTAGCCCTTTACTTAGCCCGAATTAAGGGGTGATTTTCGGAGTTTTTTAAGAAAAATAGGACCTACTTTATTTTGAAAGTATCTTTCTTAATTTTAACGCTAGAAATTTTTAAGAAAACATAAAGATTTTTTTAAAACTTTAAAAAGTTGAAATAAGTTTTCTCAGAACAGTGTATCATTTTTTAGTTGCTATCATTTTTTGGTTATTTCACGTGAAATTATTCATTTTTAAATTTGACGAATATGAACCTGTTTCCAGTTTTACATTAGCTACAAAGCTACAACTTTGCTTCTACTGATTCTAAAAAGTTATACGTACATCAATTTTGTTACTTTATAAGCTATATTTTTAATGTTTTTCCCGATAACATACCTACTTACTTTTTGAGTTATTGGCAAAAAACCGTATAAAAGTGTTTTTTGTTGAAAAATTTACATATCGACTAGCCAATAACTCAAAAAGTATTAACTTAGTGAAAAATTCTATATAACAGAAGTTGCTTAGAATTAGTGTGTTTATCCATTTCCGAACTTATTTTGAACGTATATTTTTCCCCTCCGATTAGAGGAGAAACTCAACCCCCAGGGCAAAGTTTTCTTTTCACTTTTTTCTTTTACATGGGTCCTATGTGTAAGCTAAATTTCACGTCAATCCGTTCTTTAAAATTTGGAGCAAAAACCGTTAATGAACTATACTATCTCCGTAAGATCGTAAAAAACAAATCAGACTATTTTTCCTATCGACTAAGATACAACCTGGAATACCTACTTTCAATACACCAATAATAATTATTATTGCGTTTTTTATAAATGCATAAAAGCATAATATTTTAGTGCATATTTCAATTCAACTGTTTTTTGCATAATTTAAGGTTTTTTAAGTGCATGTTTCCCGATCTCTATTAATTTAATGTATTTCTCCACGAGTTTACAGCAAAAATCTTGATAATTATGTTTGTTTTGACTGTTTTGTTTGTATAATTATTGTTTTATCATACAGTCAAAGTCTCCCTTCAATCCCAAACATTTTTAAAAGAAAATACAATTTTTATTGGATATGTTCAATCAAGCAGACATTCCGTTAACATTTTTAGTCACAACATAATATCAATGTTAAAGTATTATTAGAGCAACGCGTTATGGTGTCACATTTCTTTTAATGACCGACACACAAAATATTTTAATGACCGATCCCACACTAAGAACCAGATTTTTATTACCTACTGCTGATAAGGTAAAGAGTTATCAAATATCATTCGTTGTCATCTCTGTGTTAATTTGAAATAATAAAATATAAATAATGTAGTTTTGTATTCTAAAATATTTGGAAAAAATACCTATGTATTTTTTTTTCATTTAGGTACACATCATTTTAAGGGATTGTCCGGAAGAGTACAGGCTCAATATATCGGCAAATGAATTTTGTTTTAAATACCGTCCGTATAGAGGAGGTGCTCGTTGGGGATAGGCGGAAAATCTTGGTCCAGTGCTAATTAAATGCATTAATTTTTTTCGAATTCTGAGAAAACTAATAAGTATTTTTGAAAAATTTAAACGCAGAATGGAAGCTTACATTATTACCGAGGGCAGAAAGTCCCTGAAAACTTATATAATGTTTATTTTAATAACTTATATACTTAACATATGTTTATTTTAATAAAGATAATGGGATGAAAAAACAAGAGAAAAGTTAGTGTGATTTTTAATTTCGAATATTTCATTCAAAAGAAACTTTTTTTAATTCTAAGGGACTTTCGGTCCCCCGTAATAATGTTATCTTTCATTCTGGGTGTATGTTTTAAAAAATATTTATTAGCTTTCTCAGGATTCGAAAAAAATAAATGTATTTAAATAGCATTGGACAGAGATTTTGCGCTTACCCCCTTAAGAGAGAGTTTACTGTATTTTATATTATTACTAGAATTTATTACTTTAAACTTTTTATCGCTCTTGATTCATTTTATCGTGTATTTAATTACATTCAATTGTAATTGTACATTCAATTTTTTTGTATATTTTTACACGTTTTATTACTTTCGAAATAACAATACCTATAAAATCTATTTTTCAGCCTACTTGGGTCCAAAAAAATACACAATTTTCGGAAATTTCGTTAAATGAGAACATTTACCTACATTTCTTGTATTTATGAGGAAACAGTAGCGATTAACAGGTAGCGAAAACGCGTTCCAAGATTGCGGCTGTAATCTTGAATATTTTTTCGAGATATTTGGCACACGTATTCGTAATATAATAAAGAATGGCGGTACAGACCCCAATTTGAAAAATATATTAATATGTGGAAATTACTCTGTAATTAAATACAATATTAAAAAAAAGAGCCTGTACCGCAATTAAGAAGAACAAGAAAATAAACTTTTTTTATCCGATGCCTAGATTTTGTGTCATTTTGGAACTACTAAAATTTTTTATTCCATTAGCAGTTCCAAAATGACACAAGATCTAGGCATCGGATAAAAAAGTTTATTTAAAAAAGTGTATTTTTTTTCTTCTTAATGGCGGTACGGGCTCGTTTTTTTAATATTGTATGTAATTATAGAGTAATTTCCAGATACTAACATATTTCCCAAATTGGGCTCTGTACCGCCATTCTTTATTATATTACGAATACGTGTGCCAAATACGTCGAAAAAATATTCAAAATTACAGCCGCAATCTTGGAACGCGTTTTGGCTACCTGTTGATCGCTACTGTATCACCTTAAGCTTTTAAGAAGATTTTTAAAATTAATTTAGATTATTTAATAGATATACTCACCGGCACGAAAAACGGGCACCCCAAAAAATGGGTCATTTTGATGGCTCGTATCTTCTAAACCTATTGTCCGATTTAAGTATTTTTTTAATATATTATAGCCTTATTCTTTAACAATATCGCTGTAATAATATTATTTCTAGACATGTAAGTTATCATTATATACCGAATACCAGGCGTACCAATCAAACTGGGGTTTTTTCTCAATTTCCACAACAGCTTGTGGAATATTTTAGCCTTTATACAATATTGAAATTAAAACCCAGCTATAGCCCCAGGTTTTCTTAACATTCTGTTTTTTTATTCATTCGCTTATGTTGGATAATAAAAAAGTTAGTTACTTTAACAACTAGCCATGTTCTTTATCGATACATGGTGTTTCTAAATAAATGCGACAAACTTTAAGGGGTAATTCTGCATGAAAAAATAATGATTGCAAAAATAAAAGTCTTTTGCCAAACAATCATTATTTTTTCATGCAGAATTGCCCCTTAAAGTCAGTCGCACTTATTTAGAAACACCCTGTATTGATAAAGAACATGGCCAGTTGTTAAAGTCAATAACTTTTTTATTATCCAACGTAAGCGAATAAATACAAAAAAAACAGAATGTTAAGAAAACCTGGGGCTATAGTTGGGTTTTAATTTCAATATTTTATAAAGGCTAGAATATTCCACAGGGTGTTGTGAAAATTGAGAAAAAAACCCAGTTTGATGGGGTACACTTGGTATACAATAAAATTTACATGCCTATCAACAATATTATTATAGCGATATTGTTAAAGAATAAGGCTATAACATATTAAAAACTTACTTAAATCGGACAACAGGTTTAGGAGATACGAGACATCAAAAATTACCAATTTTTTGGTTGCCCGTTTTTCGTGCCGGTGAGTGTAGATTGAATTAGAAGTTCATTGTAAAAAAGGAAGTAAACAAAAACACGAGAAAAATGAATTTCTATAAATAAATAGGTAAGTAAATATTATAGACTAAAATAAGTACAGATAATATATATTTATAGAGATATAATTAGCTTCATTTAAGGCTAACTTTAAAAGTAAAGCAGATTTAAAAGAAAGCTATTATTAATGTTAACACAAAAGTATGAAATTATTCATGTTTCATACACAAAATACTAAGTACGATTAGGACCGCGAATCTACAACAGATAAATGTCTGGAAACCGTTACACAGGGTTGCCAAAAAACGGAAGTCACACCGAGCGGTGTGGTATACGGAAGACGCTACGCGTTGTGTACATAACCTGTATAGTAGCACGGGAGCGACACTAGCGCTGGTGATATACCGTCGAACTAAAATCTGATCTTATGAGTATGTTAGATACGATATGACTTCCAGCGAAATTTTTAATATAAGCCTTCTGATACCATCTAGTAGCCAAATTCGTAAAAGTATAGGCAAAACGTTGTGACTTCCGAAATCGGAAGTCATAACGGTATATATGAAGTAACAACGTATTACGAGAATCTACTTTGGAAGTCACATGGATACATGTATCAATATATATATATATATATATATATATATATATATATATATATATATATATATATATATATATATATATATATATATATATATATATATATATATATATATATATATATATATATATATTAAGAAGACAATGAGTCTTTGCTGACAGTAAATGTACAGTTTTTGGTTATTGGGTTATGCAGCAATTGATAAGTGTACTCTTTTAAGTCTTTATTCCGAGCTTTCGTTCATGATTATGAACATCGTCATATAAACTGTATATATATATATATATATATATATAAAAAACAAAATATGCACAAGATGGAATGCAACCATAGACACGTGTTTCTGACTTATTAGTCGTCATCAGTATGATATAGCTAAACAGGAGCAATGCAACCAATTTGTGGCTATAATGTTAGAAGACCCTCAGGATTCGAGAGCAACAACTAACAAATCCACGGAGGAAGCTACAGCTACCTGAGCCAAGGAATGCCAAACGTTTAGAACGTTTTAAACAATCAAACAAGGAGAGGTTAGCGCGAGTTAATAAATATCGGCATGGCTCGCAATAAGTATGAAAAACAAAATATGCACAAGATGGAATGCAACCATAGACACGTGTTTCTGACTTATTAGTCGTCATCAGTATGATATAGCTAAACAGGAGCAATGCAACCAATTTGTGGCTATAATGTTAGAAGACCCTCAGGATTCGAGAGCAACAACTAACAAATCCACGGAGGAAGCTACAGCTACCTGAGCCAAGGAATGCCAAACGTTTAGAACGTTTTAAACAATCAAACAAGGAGAGGTTAGCGCGAGTTAATAAATATCGGCATGGCTCGCAATAAGTATGAAAAACAAAATATGCACAAGATGGAATGCAACCATAGACACGTGTTTCTGACTTATTAGTCGTCATCAGTATGATATAGCTAAACAGGAGCAATGCATATATATATATATATATATATATATATATATATATATATATATATATATATATATATATATATATATATATATTGTTATATTTCTATTTGATATGAAAATTAAAATTTGATAATTATAAACAGAATTCAATTTAATATAAAATATTTTCAATTTTCTCAACCACGGGCATATAAATTTAGAACAACCTGTATACAACAAATTGTTATATTTAATTTTAAGAAGTGATTAAATAAGACTCAAGTGAAATCGTTAATAGGTCATTATCATTGTTCGCGGAAGGATCGATCATTAGCCGATGCTAAATAAGACTAAGTGGAAATAGAGAATAGGTCATTAAAATTTGTATATAGTAGAAAGTAGTTTTAGAATGGGAATTAACTATTTTCTTTGAAATCCATTAAGCATATTTAGAAAGTTTAAAAATTGGTTTTGAGGAATACTGCGAATGAGAGTTGGTGGTGGAATTTTGATTTGTGAATCTGGAAGGGATATTTAGAAAGTAGGGGAATGAATGACAAATAGAGATCAGAATGTTTTGAGCTGTCGAGAAGTGAAGTCGAGTAGTAGACGGTAGTGTACGGAGAGTGAGAAAGCCTGTGTAGTTCCGTGAGTGTGGAGTATCTATCGTAGAACGAGAGGTAGGCCAGGTTGAGAGTAAAAGAACCTCCTTGAGCCAAGAGTTCCCGGTAGCTGATTGCAGTTTCGAAAAAGGTAGAACACAGCATCACGACAGAAGCAGGAAACGAGAGCTATACGAGCTAGTTTCAGAGGAGAACATTACTGGAAGCCAGGACGAGGTTTGGATTGCAGCCAAGGATAGCAGGAAACGGGTCTTGTGTGAAGACATTCTCAGTGCACCAGAAAAAGGTCAGTCTCATTTGTTTGGACATGAATGTATGGGTTTTTCGTAGTAAATACCACATTTAAAATTGAAGAAACATAATCAATAATATCAGAAAAGCTTCATCAAAATTAAATAGAATTGTTGCTAATAAATCATAATAGTTAAATGTTAATAAAAACTTTCAATTGGAAATCAAAAGAAAATAAGATTCCCATGTGTAAATGTTATGTTTAAGAAAAATAAGATATAGCAAATATTAAGCAGTGATTGCCATTTAAATAAAATAAACAATATTTTGATTACAATTGTAACCCATATGTGTTATTATTTTACTCTTTTCTTTCCTATCCCTATTAGGAACCATTAAGAAATACTTAGAAGCCACGTATGTAAGTAATTAATTTTATAAAAAGCCCTGAGATTGAAAACATATTGATATGTGATCTGGTAAATTAATTAGATTATTATTAATGCATTGATTAAATTAAATGACATATAAAAATATTATCTCATATCAATAATCAAGATCACATCAACTGTCGTCCAACGTGGAGGGCATTGTAAAGTATTTCTAGTGGCAAATTTGAAGGATAGAAAGAGTAAAGCCGGTATTTGAAAATTTATATGCCTGTGGTAAAAAGTGAGATACTTACATTTGATAACATAAAATTTTAGATCTCTTTAGGTACAAATTTTACATAACTGATTTAATATTTTATTTTTACGATATTACATTTGATATATTTATTGACAATTTATAATATTGGGGTGAGAAAAAGTCGTCTTGGTAACATACTAGTAAAATTTCATATTTGGCGGGGACAGTACTTCTTGAAAACAAATGTCTGTGACAAGAAGCCAAAGCAAGGACAACAAAAAACAAAAAGAACATTCAGACCAAGAAGATATTTTAGACACGACAATCATGGCATCAGAACAGCAAGAATTATCAGGAATAGATAAACTATTACAACTGATGCAACTCCAGTCACAAAAACTGGATGACAATCAAAGAGAAACAAAACTAGCAATGGATGAAGCAAAAAGGACAATGGATAAAAATCAGGAGGAAACAAAACTAGCAATGGATAAAAATCAGGAGGAAACAAAACTAGCAATGGATGAAGCGAAAAGGACAATGGATAAAAATCAGGAAGAAACATCAAAGAAAATGGATAAAGTGGATCAAAAAATGGATGAAACACAGCAAAAAATGGATGACAATCAAAAGGAAACAAAACAAGCAATAGAAGAGAACAATAAGAAAATAGAGGAACGCATAGAAAAGTATGAAAAGGAAATAAAAGGATGTTTGACAACAATGAAAAACGAAATAGAACAGCAAGAAATGAAAATTAAAGATCACATGCAAGAACAAGAAATTAGAATGAAGGACCACATGAAAGAACAAGAAATGATAATTCAAAACAAAATGGAGGAGTTAACGAATGGCCAGAAAAAGGAACTAGAAAATTTGGAAAATAAGTTAGAAAATGCTATTCAAGTAGACAGAGAAGAAGTGGAAAAAAGAATCACAGAAATAGAAAAACAAGTCACCGAAAACAGGACGCAACAGAATGTCGGAGAAAGAAGAGAAATGGTTATACATAGCACAGATGACGTGAAGATAAGGTTTGGCGGGGATGTAAGAAGATTACACCCAGTGCCGTTCATAAATAGCCTGAAAAAGAAAATACAGCACATCGGAAATTTCGAAACAGCAAAAGAAACTATCAGAAACCATCTCAAATATGAAGCAAGCCTATGGTTCGATAGCAAAGAAGAAGAATTCGGCAATTGGCAACAATTTGAACAAAAATTTTTGAATTATTTCTGGGGAAAAGTCCAACAATTGGAAATTAACAAGGAATTGCAAAATGGGAAATACAATGATAGGATGGGTGTATCAGAAAGGACATATGCTTTGCAAATTTACAGTAATGCAAAACATTTACACTATAATTACTCATCGGAACAATTAGTCGAACTGATTGCAAGACATTTCGAGGAAACGCTGGAAGACCATATCACATTGCAAAACTACAAAGACATAGATAGTTTATGCCAATTCCTACAAATAAGAGAATCACGTCTAAGAGAAAGAAAATCAAGAAGGTCGCGAGAAGATTACAGGCCCCGAGAAACACAAGATTACAGAGATAGAAATCAAAATAGGAGGGACTATACAAGACGAGATTTTAATCCCAGAAGGGAAAACGAAAATAGAGACAACGGAAGAGGAAATTATGAACAAAGAAATAGGCAATGGAATGAGGATAGAAATCGAGAATACCAGAATAGAAACACCACACGCTCAAATCAAGAAAACAGAAATAATGGTAGACAAAATGAACAGGGATATCGAGAAAACCGAAACAGATCCGACAGACCAAGAGAAAATAGAAGAGAAGTAAATAATACCCAGACAGATGAATATGACGGAGAGAGACAGTATGACGAAAATATAAACAACGATGAGCAACCGGCGTCTTTTCACGACGGCGCTCACTAAAAACCAAAAATCAAACAGGAATCTTTTGTCACCCCAAGGAGTTTATTAAATTGGCAGGAAACAACGAAAAGAAAAATGGAGTTAATTTAAAATTTGTGGATGGATTTATCAACGAGAAACCAATTAAAATTATGATAGACACTGGATCTGAAATAACATTGGTCAACAGAAAACTAATAGAAGAAGTTAACTTAACAAATTTAATTTACAAAATACCTAGGGTAAATTTAGTGGGCGCAAACAAACGGACATTGGCAACTATAAATGAAGGCATACGAGTAATGGTACGACTGGGTAAGAATAGGTATGCACTACAATGTGTAATAATGCCAAATATGTCACATGACATGATAGTAGGAGTTGACGAATTGGCAGAAAAACATGTAGTGATAGATTTTAAAAATAATACGATGAAGCTAACAGAAGAAAAAGAAAAAGAACAGGACAAGGAACATGAGAAACAAAATACGGACGAATCAGGTAAAGAACAAACAGTGGAAATGAATTTGGCAGCGAAGCAAGGACAAAGAAAAAAAAGGAGAAAAGGTCGGAAAAGGATAAAAGAAAATGAAACCTGTGGCTCCTCAAAAGAAGAGTTGAGCCCAGAAGAAGAAAGTTTGAGAGTATCAGAAACAAAGGAAACCTGGGATTCCTCAAAAGAAGAGACGAGCTCAGGAGAAGAAGAAATAAAGCTAAAAAATGAAAGTGAAAAGAATATGATTGAAACAGTAGTATTTGAAGAGGAGGTATATGCAAACGAGGATGCAGAATGCACGGTAAACATGTGTGAAGAATCTGAAAAAAAAGACAGAAAATTGATATGTGGAGAAGGGAAAGAAAAAGAATTGCGGTTGATGTTAAGAAACTACGAAAATTTGATCAATGAGGAAAACAGAGTGGCGAAAAAGTACGAACATTCATTTGAGGTGAAAAACTTGGGAAATTTTCGATCAAAGACTTACCCGATTCCATACAAGTATCGACAAGAGGTGAAAGAAGAAATAAATAAAATGTTGGAAGATCAAATCATCGAAAGATGTGATTCACCGTATGTTAACCCGATTGTGATAGTAAAGAAAAGCAATGGAGAATTGAGATTATGTTTAGATGCCAGGAATATCAACCAGCACACTGTATCACAATATGAATCACCTCTAAACATCGAGGCCATTTTTGGAAGAATCACCGGGTCACACATATTTTCGAAAATTGACTTAAAACACAGTTTTTGGTTGATACCGTTAGCTGAAAAGTGTAGAAACTACACCGCTTTTTCTATTGATGGTATTGTCTACCGGTTTAAGGTAGTGCCATTTGGATTGCAGAGTGCTTGTGCTGCACTCGTCCGAGCTCTACATACCATTTTGAATCGCCATGAAGATTTCATAGTTCATTATATCGATGATTTATTAATTTTTTCACAAGATACTCTGAGTCATCTGGAACACATAGAAATAATTCTGAAAGAATTGGACACAGCGGGATTGAAATTAAACATTGAAAAATGTCAATTTTTTCAAAAAGAAGTCATTTATTTGGGTTTTCAATTGGACACCAAAACAGTAAGATTAGCCGAAGACAGAGTCAAGCTCATAGATGAATACCCAAGACCAACGAATTTGAAAACATTGAGAGGTTTTCTTGGCACGATAAATTATTTTAAAAAGCTGATTCCCGATTTGAGCCAAAAGGAAATCCCTCTGATAAAATTGCTTAAAAAAGGAATAAAATGGAATTGGAAAGAAGAACAGGAGGAAGCTTTCGAAACATTAAAACGAGAATTCTCAAAAGGAACGAAAATATACCACCCCATTTACAATTTACCTTTTATACTCCGAACTGATGCGTCCATACAAAAATTTGCAGGAGTTCTGTCTCAAATACAAAACGACCAAGAAGTACCGATATGTTTTATATCTCGAGTGACTAAAACACATGAGAGAAAATATAGTGTTACAGAATTGGAGTTTGCCAGTGTACTATATTGCGTAAACAAATTGAGGTTTTACTTATTGGGAGCAAAATTCACAATCGAAACAGACCATGCAGCTGTAGTACATATCATGAAGAATAGATTAGTAAATAATAGAATACATAGAGGCATTCTATTATTACAGGAGTATGATTTTGAGTTCCGATATATAAAAGGAAAAGACAACATAATAGCCGACGCTCTAACACGGGATGAGGACACCGGAAAAAAGGAAACAATTACTCTACAGGTGGGACTAAATAGATTAATACAAGAAGAAGGGATATATTCGTTAAATGAGATAAGGACAAACCAGGAAGACCTAGAGGAAAGAGAGAAAAGAAGAGCGGAAGCAGAAAATAACATATATTTTAAGAGAATAGACGGAAAGGAACTATACTTAGTGACACAGACATTGGCCGAAAAGATAATAAAGAAATTACATGAGGACAATGGGCATATCGGTAGCAGAAAAGTTTGGCTCGTTTTTAGGGAAAATTACATAAGCCGACAGGATTACCGCATTGCAAAGGAAATTACCCAGAAGTGCGATGTATGTCAAAAATATAAGAGTCGGAATTTCAAAAACGAAAATGTTGCCAAAAATATTGAAGCCCGAAACAAACTAGACATTGTAGCAATAGATATGTTAAGCGATCTAATTATGACCACTAAAAGGAACAAACATATTCTGGTAATGGTGGATGTGTTTTCAAAATACGTAAAATTATATAGTTGCCGCACCACAAAGGGGGAAGAAATATTAAGAAAAATCGACAATTTTATAGCCATAGTAGGAACACCAAAAAAGATTCTACTGGACAATGCAACGTATTTCCGAAATGATCGTTTCAAGGGACAACTTCGAGAACGAGGAATAGAGACAAATTTTGTCAGCATCAGGCATCCACAGAGTAATCCTTCGGAACGATTCATACAGGAAGTGACGAAATTTCTCCGCATTGCAACAGATGGTCAACATCGCCACTGGGACAGGAAAATGGCGGAAATAGAAAGGTATCTAAATACAATTCCGAGCACAGTAACAAAAGAGACCCCAGAATACATCATGAAGGGTGTACTGCCGATAAGGCCATGGGAAGACCAAGAGCCAAAAGAATATCACCAGGTGATTGAAACCGTACAGAGAAGATTACGGCGAAGCAACGAAAAATATATCCAAAGACAGGAACAAAATAGAAAAAGAAGACCAGTGACTTTCCAAAAGGGTGAAAAAGTACTCGTGAGGGCATTACGAGTATCAAATCTTCCTGGGGGCATTTGCGCAAAGTTGATGCCTGTTTTCGAAGGCCCGTATATCGTGAATAATGAAAATGGGATAAATAGTTATGAGTTGAGGCACAGGAACTCGGAAAAGATCCGAGGAATTTATAATATTCACGATGTATACAAATATCACGAATAAAAGACAGAATTACATGAAGTAGATAGTAAGTTAGGATATAAGACGTAGATTAAAGTAAGGAAATATACAGGGAGTTGGTTTTGCCCTCGAGAAAATTTATTTAAAAATGCAGATAAATTTTATCGAATACAAGGCGGGGATTTGTTATATTTCTATTTGATATGAAAATTAAAATTTGATAATTATAAACAGAATTCAATTTAATATAAAATATTTTCAATTTTCTCAACCACGGGCATATAAATTTAGAACAACCTGTATACAACAAATTGTTATATTTAATTTTAAGAAGTGATTAAATAAGACTCAAGTGAAATCGTTAATAGGTCATTATCATTGTTCGCGGAAGGATCGATCATTAGCCGATGCTAAATAAGACTAAGTGGAAATAGAGAATAGGTCATTAAAATTTGTATATAGTAGAAAGTAGTTTTAGAATGGGAATTAACTATTTTCTTTGAAATCCATTAAGCATATTTAGAAAGTTTAAAAATTGGTTTTGAGGAATACTGCGAATGAGAGTTGGTGGTGGAATTTTGATTTGTGAATCTGGAAGGGATATTTAGAAAGTAGGGGAATGAATGACAAATAGAGATCAGAATGTTTTGAGCTGTCGAGAAGTGAAGTCGAGTAGTAGACGGTAGTGTACGGAGAGTGAGAAAGCCTGTGTAGTTCCGTGAGTGTGGAGTATCTATCGTAGAACGAGAGGTAGGCCAGGTTGAGAGTAAAAGAACCTCCTTGAGCCAAGAGTTCCCGGTAGCTGATTGCAGTTTCGAAAAAGGTAGAACACAGCATCACGACAGAAGCAGGAAACGAGAGCTATACGAGCTAGTTTCAGAGGAGAACATTACTGGAAGCCAGGACGAGGTTTGGATTGCAGCCAAGGATAGCAGGAAACGGGTCTTGTGTGAAGACATTCTCAGTGCACCAGAAAAAGGTCAGTCTCATTTGTTTGGACATGAATGTATGGGTTTTTCGTAGTAAATACCACATTTAAAATTGAAGAAACATAATCAATAATATCAGAAAAGCTTCATCAAAATTAAATAGAATTGTTGCTAATAAATCATAATAGTTAAATGTTAATAAAAACTTTCAATTGGAAATCAAAAGAAAATAAGATTCCCATGTGTAAATGTTATGTTTAAGAAAAATAAGATATAGCAAATATTAAGCAGTGATTGCCATTTAAATAAAATAAACAATATTTTGATTACAATTGTAACCCATATGTGTTATTATTTTACTCTTTTCTTTCCTATCCCTATTAGGAACCATTAAGAAATACTTAGAAGCCACGTATGTAAGTAATTAATTTTATAAAAAGCCCTGAGATTGAAAACATATTGATATGTGATCTGGTAAATTAATTAGATTATTATTAATGCATTGATTAAATTAAATGACATATAAAAATATTATCTCATATCAATAATCAAGATCACATCAATATATATATATATATGCTTATATACAGAATAAGCCAAATAAAAACGGAACATATGCAGTTAATACAGTTTATCGGAACTACGTTTGAAATAGTCGACCAATATAAAAGTTTGACACACATAAATCATAGCAACTCCACAACCACGACCAAAACATGATATTTACATCTCGCGACACGCCGTAATTTACATCCCCGTCTGGCCATGTTTTTTACTGCAGTTACTGCCACTGCATTTTACTGCTGTTACAGCGCCGTAAGAGCAGTAAAATGAAGCGGCCGTAAAAAGCATGACCAGATGGGGATGTAAATTACGGCGTGTCGCGAGATGTAAATACAGTGTTTCGGTCGTTGTTGTGGTTAGATGAGCTACAAATTTGGACTCAGATCCTTCTTACCAGGACCCATTTTCGCGCTTCATTTTACTGCTCTTATGGCGCCGTAAATTGTCGCTTGTCTGGTCGTAGCCTTAGCCTAAAAGGAGACAGGTAGTTGAGTTGCTATGATTTATGTTTGTCAAACTTTTATATTGGTAGACTATTTCAAACGTAGTTCCGATACACTGTATTAACTGCTTATGTTCCGTTTTTATTTGGCTTATTCTGTGTATATATATATATATATATATATATATATATATATATATATATATATGCTTTCTGTTGTTTTCCGGGTTTGACTCCGCGTTGAATAATTTTGGTTTTGATAAAAACCATTATTTTGACGACGTTTCGGCAAGATCTCACTTGCAATTGTCAAGTCAGGCAGTTCCGCTTCTCGCTGCTGCTTGAAGTAAACTGAATTTTTACTCACGATACCGTCGCTTATGTAGTTGATCCTGATGCTGCTTGCCCTGCGCGAACTCTGGCTCTTGTTATTGGTCCGGTGTAGGTTGCAGTCGTCGGCGGGATGTTACGCGTGGATGTTGCGGCCTGATTTATTTTGGTCTTTTTCTTCAATACCGTTTTCCAAGTTGTAGGAAGCCGTTGCGCATCATCTCTTTGGTTTAAGCCGTTGGGATTTCTTTCAATTTCTATCGATTCTCTGATTTCCCGTTTTCTTTTTATTTCGATGTTAGCTAACATCGTTGTTTGGTTCAGGTTTATTGTGTGTCCTGTATTTGCGACATGTTGAGCCAGGGATGACGTGGTTTCTCCCCTTTCGATAGCATTTCGGTGTTCTTCTCGTCTTACCTGGATTCTTCGGTTGGTCTGTCCAATGTACGACTTTCCACAATCCCCACACGGAATCTCGTATACACCTTGGCTTTCTAACGATATTTTGGTCTTTGGTGTTGGTAAAATAGTTGAGATCTTTCTGTCCGTATTAAATATCGTTTCTATGTTGTGTTTTCTCAGCACTCTCCCTATTTTCTCTGTCGTACCCTTCACATATGGCAGAATGGTTTTGCCGATCGGCTTATTGTCTTCTGTAGGGTCCTTATCTCTTCTTCGAGCATTTTGAGCTTTTTCGATGTTGTATGTTGAGAAGCCGTTTTTTCTTAACGCTGTTTTTACGTTATGCATTTCTTCATTTTGATGTTCTTGGTCTGTCAGTCTTTCGGATCTTGTAATCAAGGTTTTGATGACTGAATGCAATTGTGCAGGATGGTGGTGTGAAGCAGCATTTAGATATCTATCGGTATGTGTCGGTTTCCGATACACTGTATGGCCTATGTGTCCGTCTTGTTTCTTTATTATTAACACATCTAAGAATGGAATTTGATCGTTTTCTTCCAGTTCCATGGTAAACTGAATTTTATGGTGGATATTGTTGATGTGTTCTAAAAAAGCCTTTAGTTTTTCTTCTCCGTGGGTCCAGATAATAAAAGTGTCATCCACGTATCTAAGCCACAGTTTGGGTTTGTATTCAGCTGTTTCTATTGCCCGCTGTTCTATTTCCTTCATAAACAAGTTCGCTATTACTGGTGACAGTGGAGAACCCATCGGTGCTCCCTCAATTTATTTATATCTTTGTTCCTTATAGATGAAATAAGTGTTATTTAAACAGTGTTTGGTTAGGTTTAGTGTATCCGGTGATATTGGATACTTTTTGCTTATGATGTCCAGTGATTCATCTACAGGAACATTCGTGAAAAGTGAGACAACATCGAAGCTGACTAGCAAATGTCCCGGCTCAAGAGTCACACCTTTTATACGCTCGATGAAGTGGCTCGCGTTCTTGACGTAAGAATCCGCTTCTTCCGCGTATGGTTGCAGCTGTTGGGCCAGAAATTTCGCCAGCGGTTGTAAGGGAGATCCGATGGAACTCACAATTGGTCGCAGTGGTAATCCTGCCTTGTGTACCTTGGGTAGGCCGTAAAATTTTGGGCATCTAGATGACTTCTCTCTAGGTATGAGATGGACCTGTTGTTCTTTATTGATATTTGAGGCTTTGATCTTGGCTTTTGTTATTTTCTCTAGATAGGTTGTCGGGTCTGACGAGATGCTTTGATATGTTGTATCATTTAAGATGTCGTTTATTTTTGTTTCGTAGTCTTGAATATTCATCACTACCGTAGCGTTGCCTTTGTCAGCTGGAAGCACGATGATTTCTTTGTTGTTCTTCAAATTATGTAAGGCTTCTTTCTCTTCCCGTGTTAAATTTCTTTTTGGTGGTTTAGCTGTTCTTAATATTTTTGATACGTCTTGGCGTATGATCTCGGCTGTTTCTGCTGGGAGATTAGTAATTGTAGTCTCTACCTCAGTAATGATGTTTTCTACGGGAATGTATGTAGGTGCAACAGCAAAATTGAAACCTTTTGCAAGAACACTATTCGTGGCTTCATCCAGTGTCAGATTTGAAAAGTTATATACTAAATTGTTTGTTTCTATTTGTGGATTTTCTTTCTTTTTTGGCCGCTGTTGTAGTAACAAATTTTCAAACTTTTTAATTTGTTTGGTCTTAGTGAGATCAGCATCTGTTTCTGCTCGAAAGTTTGTCAGTTGTTCAAAGAAATTCCATAATGTTGGATGGATTGTGTTACTTAGTTTAAGATGCAGCTGTAATGATTCTGCATTCATTTTGTCGATGTCTCGTCTGGTATCATGGATTGCCTCTCTAATAAGCGCCAGGCTTGCTCTTCTTAAGATGTTTTTAGTTTTATAGTTGTTTTTGTGAAAAGTGAGCTTCATACAAGTCGGTATAATGCTTTCGTCACGGCAGCGTTCTAAAAACGTAAGGTTGCATAACAACGTCCTTCGTTTCGATCGTAGTTTTTCGTATCTTCTGATGTCTGGTAGAATTTCCTCCCCGTAGAGGTTAATTATGTTACACTTGAAGTTTCCGCGGGAGCTATATGTGCTTTCTGTTGTTTTCCGGGTTTGACTCCGCGTTGAATAATTTTGGTTTTGATAAAAACCATTATTTTGACGACGTTTCGGCAAGATCTCACTTGCAATTGTCAAGTCAGGTAGTTCCGCTTCTCGCTGCTGCTTGAAGTAAACTGAATTTTTACTCACGATACCGTCGCTTATGTAGTTGATCCTGATGCTGCTTGCCCTGCGCGAACTCTGGCTCTTGTTATTGGTCCGGTGTAGGTTGCAGTCGTCGGCGGGATGTTACGCGTGGATGTTGCGGCCTGATTTATTTTGGTCTTTTTCTTCAATACCGTTTTCCAAGTTGTAGGAAGCCGTTGCGCATCATCTCTTTGGTTTAAGCCGTTGGGATTTCTTTCAATTTCTATCGATTCTCTGATTTCCCGTTTTCTTTTTATTTCGATGTTAGCTAACATCGTTGTTTGGTTCAGGTTTATTGTGTGTCCTCTATTTGCGACATGTTGAGCCAGGGATGACGTGGTTTCTCCCCTTTCGATAGCATTTCGGTGTTCTTCTCGTCTTACCTGGATTCTTCGGTTGGTCTGTCCAATGTACGACTTTCCATAATCCCCACACGGAATCTCGTATACACCTTGGCTTTCTAACGATATTTTGGTCTTTGGTGTTGGTAAAATAGTTGAGATCTTTCTGTCCGTATTAAATATCGTTTCTATGTTGTGTTTTCTCAGCACTCTCCCTATTTTCTCTGTCGTACCCTTCACATATGGCAGAATGGTTTTGCCGATCGGCTTATTGTCTTCTGTAGGGTCCTTATCTCTTCTTCGAGCATTTTGAGCTTTTTCGATGTTGTATGTTGAGAAGCCGTTTTTTCTTAACGCTGTTTTCACGTTATGCATTTCTTCATTTTGATGTTCTTGGTCTGTCAGTCTTTCGGATCTTGTAATCAAGGTTTTGATGACTGAATGCAATTGTGCAGGATGGTGGTGTGAAGCAGCATTTAGATATCTATCGGTATGTGTCGGTTTCCGATACACTGTATGGCCTATGTGTCCGTCTTGTTTCTTTATTATTAACACATCTAAGAATGGAATTTGATCGTTTTCTTCCAGTTCCATGGTAAACTGAATTTTATGGTGGATATTGTTGATGTGTTCTAAAAAAGCCTTTAGTTTTTCTTCTCCGTGGGTCCAGATAATAAAAGTGTCATCCACGTATCTAAGCCACAGTTTGTGTTTGTATTCAGCTGTTTCTATTGCCCGCTGTTCTATTTCCTTCATAAACAAGTTCGCTATTACTGGTGACAGTGGAGAACCCATCGGTGCTCCCTCAATTTGTTTATATCTTTGTTCCTTATAGATGAAATAAGTGTTATTTAAACAGTGTTTGGTTAGGTTTAGTGTATCCGGTGATATTGGATACTTTTTGCTTATGATGTCCAGTGATTCATCTACAGGAACATTCGTGAAAAGTGAGACAACATCGAAGCTGACTAGCAAATGTCCCGGCTCAAGAGTCACACCTTTTATACGCTCGATGAAGTGGCTCGCGTTCTTGACGTAAGAATGACGTAAGTTTATCAGGGATGTGGAATTCATCCATGGCTTCATACAATTTAATATTTGTCCTTATTTCGTTGCATATAGGTCGTCGTCGAGATTTCCGTCCAGCATTTTCAACTTTAGATTTCGTAACTATGGATTTTTACGGGGTTGGGTAGTTAACCCAACGCCAAACCTCCTTTTCGGAGGGTCATTTCACCCGCTCTCGTCAGTTCCCGACCCAACTTTCCACCCGGGTTTGGATACCGGATCTCTAGGTTGGGTTGCTCGGTTAAGAGGGGACACCAACGTGAAGGTGAGAGTCGGATTTGAGTAGAAGAGGCTAATTGGAGTAAACTGGAATCAACTCCATGTTTTCGCATTCTACCCCTTTATCCCCCAAAAATTTTTTAACCTAAATAACAAAATAAGTACTTTTTTTATAAAAATATAACCAACATAACAATAACAATTCTAAATAATTAAATTAAAATTAAAGTCATTTTAAAAAATATTTTTTTATAAGAAAACCAACTGAAAAATTTATTCTAAATAATGAAATTAAAATTAAAGTCATTTTAAAAAAATATTTTTTTATAAAACCAACTGAAACATTTATTCTAAATAATTAAATTAAAATTAAAGGCAAAAACAATTCTAAACAAGTAAATGTTCGAACAAACCACCCTCTTGCAGTGAACAAAAACCGAATCGATCATACAATGACGATCTCATTGCATTCAGCTGATCTGGCTCTACCTCACTGCAGAGCTGAACAATTTTTTGTTGTAATTCTGCTAAAGTGGTCGCTCGTTCAAATTCATGCTGATATATTTTGGATTTTAGCATACCCCAGAAATAAAAATCTAAAGGTGCTAAGTCTGGTGATCTAGGGGGCCATTCTATGGTCCCTTGAGTAGAAATTAATCGTCCCGGGGATGTTTGTTCCAAATAATTTCTGACTGCGGCTGAATTGTGTGCTGGGCAACCATCCTGTTGAAACCAGACATCGTCGAAGTTGGGCGCGACGTTTCGAATTGCGGGAATAATCTGATTTTGCAATAATTCTAGGTACTTACGTCCATTCAGACTTCCCATAATAAAAAATGGACCAATTATATGATCGCTATAAAGTCCAGTCCACACATTTAATTTTTTTGGGTATTGTGTTCGCACAGCAATACTCAATCGTTTATTTTTCCTAGACCAATAGCGGACGACAGATGGATTATGACGTCTGTGGATGGTGAATGAAGATTAATCGGTAAACACAATATTTTTTAAAAAGTTATTGTCGACATTCGACTTCTCAATCATAGCTTGACAAAATTGCATACGTTTAAAATTATCGTCTGGGAAAAGTTCTTGTGTGGTTTGCACTTTATAGCACTTGTATCCATTTCGCTTTAAAATGTTCCTCACAGTGCTCTCCTTTAGGTCAACTTCGTCTGCTCGAACAAGGCTTTTCTTCAGCAGCTAAGCAGACTTGCATTTCGCGAGCTTCGCGTTCGACAGAAATTACTTTCGGTCGTGGTTGATTCGCAGGACGACATTTTCTACAGTTATTTATGCAACCAAAATTTTCGCACACATCTTATGGAAAATATAATGTCACTCAAATTCAATAAAATTTATACGAATAGATTCGTTTTAAATTAACGGTCAAATCTTATCATTGCGCCAACTCCATATTTTCAATAATAAGAGCAGAAATTGATATAAATAAATCTGAAATCAAATGGATACGTACATAAGTTAGAGAGAGAAAAAATATTTTATAATACCCAAATTGTCGGTACTCCATAAATCAGCGGATTAGTTTTACTAATCCGCTTAGGCCCAGCGGGGTTTAAAGCTCTTTTGAATAGCACCCAGAGCAATAGTGATTGTAAACTGACACTTTTACTGACTAAAAAAATTTGATTTCGATAAACTTTAATTGCAATTTGCGCCGTAATTAATCATAAATAAGAGTTGGCGCAATAATAAGATTTGACCGTTAATTTAAAACGAATCTATTAGTATAAATTTTATTGAATTTGAGTGACATTATATTTTCCATAAGATGTGTGCGATGTCCTTTTTAATTATTGACCGAACTGTTTTTTTTTGTTGGAATTGGGCGATTTTCAAAATCACCAATAAATAAATGTATTATTGTCAGAATAGAATGTCCCACATAATACCATTTTATCATTTGGATCTTTTCTTCTCGTTTATAAAAGTTTGGCATGTTAATTATTTTTTAATTTTCATTTCAACCTTATGTGACAACAGCTTGTAAATGTAAACAATAGAACCTGAAATCTGAAATTCGACCTGTTGAACGCGAAAATATGAAAAATAGAAGCAAATCATAAGCCCCGCCTAGCCTTTTAGGGAAATGAGGAGAATATTGCTGTCTGTCTAGTAAAGTTGCGCTGTTGTCACTCATCAATTTGTAAAGTCAGTGTTCTGTGTTAATTAATCAAGTAATTGATGGAATCGTTTAAAAAATAACAATTACATGACTACTTCATTTAAGTTTTGTTTGGACAATATTAATTTTCATTCGATAGTAAACTGTAACGGATTTAAATATTATTTTACATTCAATATCCGACTAATATTTTAGAAGGAATGATATAACAGAAATATAGCAACACTGTCGAATTGTCAGACTGGTTACTTGACTGGAGTGGGATACAACAACATGAGTGGATTGTGTCTCACTCGCATTCAAACAATTAAGTATTATCTTTGTTCCACACACTGAATAACCCATAGGGTAGTTAAAAAAGTGCCGAATCTGTATATATATATATATATATATATATATATATGCTTTCTGTTGTTTTCCGGGTTTGACTCCGCGTTGAATAATTTTGGTTTTGAGAAAAACCATTATTTTGACGACGTTTCGGCAAGATCTCACTTGCCATTGTCAAGTCAGGTAGTTCCGCTTCTCGCTGCTGCTTGAAGTAAACTGAGGTAAACTGATCTAAAACCAAAATTATTCAACGCGGAGTCAAACCCGGAAAACAACAGAAAGCACATATAGCTCCCGCGGAAACTTCAAGTGTAACATATGTATATATATATATATATATATATATATATATATATATATATATATATATATATATTGATACATGTATCCATGTGACTTCCAAAGTAGATTCTCGTAATACGTTGTTACTTCATATATACCGTTATGACTTCCGATTTCGGAAGTCACAACGTTTTGCCTATATTTTTACGAATTTGGCTACTAGATAGTATCAGAAGGCTTATATTAAAAATTTCGCTGGAAGTCATATCGTATCTAACATACTCATAAGATCAGATTTTAGTTCGACGGTATATCACCAGCGCTAGTGTCGCTCCCGTGCTACTATACAGGTTATGTACACAACGCGTAGCGTCTTCCGTATACCACACCGCTCGGTGTGACTTCCGTTTTTTGGCAACTCTGTGTAACGGTTTCCAGACATTTATCTGTTGTAGATTCACGGTCCTAATCGTACTTAGTGTTTTGTGTGCCTTTTGTTTTTAAACATGAATAATAGCAGATCTGCTTTACTTTTAAAGTTAGCCTTAAATGAAGGTACAATAAGTGATTATATATCTCTATAATTATATATTTTCTGTACTTATTTTAATCTATAATATTTACTTACCTATTTACTTATATAAGTTCATTTTTCTCGTGTTTTTGTTTACTTCCTTTTTTACAATGAACTTCTAATTTAATCTACACTCACCGGCACGAAAAACGGGCACCCCAAAAAAATGGGTAATTTTTGATGGCTCGTATCTCCCAAACCTGTTGTCCGATTTAAGTAATTTTTTTAATATGTTATAGCCTTATTCTTTAACATTATAGCTATGATAATATTGTTGATAGACAGGTAAATTTTCATTGTATACCGGGTGTACCAATCAAACTGGGTTTTTTTCTCAATTTTCACAACACCCTGTGGAATATTCTAGCCTTTATAAAATATTTAAATTAAAGCCTAACTATAGCTCCAGGTTTTATTAACATTCTGTTTTTTTATTCATTCGCTTACGTTGGATAATAAAAAAGTTAAGGACTTTAACAACTAGCCATGTTCTTTATCAATATAGGTGTTTCTAAATATAAGTGCGACAAACTTTAAGGGGTAATTTCTGCATGAAAAAATAATGATCGTTTGGCAAAAGAATTTTATATTTGCAAGCATTTGCGGACATAGCTTTATCAAGTAAACGATCATTATTTTTTCATGCAGAATTACCCCTTAAAGTTTGTCGCACTTATTTAGAAACACCATGTATTGATAAAGAACAGATAAACAACATGTTTAGTTGTTAAAGTCCCTAACTTTTTTATTATCCAACATAAGCGAATGAATAACAAACAGAACGTTAAGAAAACCTGGGGCTATAGTTGGGTTTTAATTTCAATATTGTATAAAGGCTAGAATATTCCACAGGGTGTTGTGAAAATTGAAAAAAAAAACCAGTTTGATTGGTACGCCCAGTATACAATGATAATTTACCTGTCTAGAAACAATATTATTACAGCGATATAGTTAAAGAATAAGGCTATAACATATTAAAGAAATACTTAAATCGGAGAATAGGTTTAGGAGATACGAGCCATCAAAAATGACCCATTTTTTGGGGTGCCCGTTTTTCGTGCCGGTGAATGTATCTATTAAATAATCTAAATTATTTTTAAAAATCTTATTAAAAGCTTAAATACAAGAAATGTAGGTAAATGTTCTCATTTAACGAAATTTCCGAAAATTGCGTATTTTTTTGACCCAAGTAGGCTGAAAAATCGATTTTATAGTTATTGTTATTTCGAAAGTAATAAAACGTGTAAAATTATACAAAAACATTGAATGTACAATTACAATTGAATGGAATTAAATACACGAAAAAATTAATCAAGAGCGATAAAAAGTTTAAAGTAATAAATTCTGGTAATAATATGAAATACAGTAAACTCTCTCTTAAGGGGGTAGGCGCAAAATCTCGGTCCAATGCTATTTAAATGCATTCATTTTTTACGAATTCTGAGAAAACTAATAAATACTTTTTAAAACTTACACCCAGAATGAAAGATTATTATTCCGGAGGACCGAAAGTCCCTTAGAATAAACAAAAAGTTTCTTGATAATGAAATATTCGAAATTAAAAATCACACTAGCTTTTCTCTTGTTTTTTTATCCCGTTATCTTATTAAAATAAACATTATATAAATTTTCAGGGACTTTCGGCCCTCGGTAATAATGTAATATTCCATTCTGCGTTTAAATTTTTCAAAAATACTTATTAGTTTTCTCAGAATTCGAAAAAAATTAGTGCATTTAATTAGCATTTTACCAAGATTTTGCGCCTATCTCCTTAACGGACACCTCCTCTATACGGACGGTATTTAAGACAAAACTCATTTGCCGATAATATTGAACCTGTACTCTTCAACGGACACTCCCTTAAAATGATGTGTAAATGAAAAAAAATACATAGGTATTTTTTCCAAATATTTTAGAATACAAAACTACATATATTTTATTATTTAAAATTAATACAGAGATGTCAACGAGTGATATTTGATACTGTTTAATTTATCAGCAGTAGGTAATTAAAATATGTTTCTTAAGTTTGATGTTTCTACTACATTCTCAACTGTTTAGCAAAATGTGGGATCCGTAATTAAAATATAATATGTGTGTCGGTCATTGAAAGAAACGTGACACCGTAACATTGATATGTTGTGACTAAAAATTCTGCTTGAACGGAAATGTCTGCTTGAACATATCCAATAAAAATTTTATTTTCTTTTAAAAATGTTTGGGATTCAAGGGCGACTTGACTGTATGATAAAACAATAATAATTATACAAACAAAACTTGTAATTATCAAGATTTTTGGTGTAAACTCGTGGAGAACTACATCAAATACTTAAAAAAACCTTAAATTATGCAAAAAAACAGTTGAATAATTGAAATATGCACTAAAATATTATGCTTTTATACATTTATAAAAAACGCAATGATTATTGGTGTATTGAAAGTAGGTATTTTATTTTACCTAGTCCAGGTTGTATCTAGTCGATAGGAAAAATATTCTGATTCGTTTTTTACGATCTTACCGAAATACATTCGAACCCGCTTATCTTATTTGAATAGCCTTCGTGCCAATCAAAAGTATTTATATAACCGGGATATTTTAATAACCGATCATTGGTCGCTAGTAGAAACGTTTCCGGACCGCAAATTTCTATTCCTTAAACCGGGATATTCCTTTAAGAGGTATTCTAATAAGCGGGTTTGACTGCAGTATAGTTCATTAACGGTTTTGCTCCAAATTTTAAAGAACGGATTGACGTGAAATTTAGCATACACATAGGTAACATGTCAAAGAAAAAAGTGAAAAGAAAACTTTGCCCTGGGGGGCGAGTTTCTCCTCTTCTCGGAGGTGAAAAATATACGTTCAAAATAAGTTCGGAAATGGATAAACTGCCTAATTCTAAGCAACTTTTGTTATATAGAATTTTTTCGCTAAGTTAATACTTTTTGAGTTATTTGCGAGTCAATATGGCAATTTATCATCAAAAAAACACTTTTATACGGTTTTTTTGCCAATAACTCAAAAAGTAAGTATGTTATCGGGAAAAACATTAAAAATATAGCTTATAAAGTAACAAAATTGATGTACGTATGAACTTTTTAGAATCAGTAGAAGCAAAGTTGTAGCTAATGTAAAACAGGAAACAGGTTCATATTCGTCAAATTTAAAAACGAATAATTTCACGTGAAATAACCAAAAAATGATAGCAACCAAAAAATGATGCACTGTTCTGAGACAACTTATTACAACTTTTTTAAAGTTTTAAAAAAATATTTTTTATGTTTTCTAAAAACTTTCTAGCATCAAAATTAAGCAAGATACGCTCAAAATAAAGTAGGTCCTATTTTTGTTAAAAAAATTCGAAAAAGCACCCCTTAATTGGAATCTCATATGAAATTAATACTTACCGCTTCACAAGTTACTTAACTTATATAATATTTATATGATCTGTATATCTTATATGATCGGCTCAAAGGGATAATTTTTGAAAAAAATTGGTTTTAAAGTAAAATTTTTTGCAGAAAAAAATGCTGTTTCAAAATGACATAAAATTTATTAGTGATACTAAAAATTACGAATAGTAAAAAATGTAGGTTTTGCTTTTCTAAATATTTAGGATTATGTGTTTTTCTTTGAGACAAATATTGGTTAAGATATGGCTGTTCAAAATTGGCTTACACAGTTGGTTAGTGACTAGTTCAATCCCTTTCAATTACATCCCCTTAAAATAAGCATTTTGAACCGATGAAGCTTACAGATCATATTTATAAACAATACATACACGAGTAAATCAACTTCTGAAGTGGTGACTATTAATTTCATTTCGGATGCTAATTAGGGGGTGAATTTTATAATTTTTTACAAAAAAAAGGATCTTCATTTTGAGCGTAACTTCCTTAATTTAATGCTAAAACTGTTTTAACTTTTTTTAAACACTACAAAAAAGTTGTAATGAGTGTTCCCCAAAAAGTGCTTTAGTTTTTGACAGTTCGCGTTGAAATATTCAATTTGGAATTTGGCGTGTATGAACCTATTTTTCATTAGTTATAACTCTTCTCTTACTGGGTCTAGGGATCTCATTCATAAGCACACCATTTTTTTTACTTTTTTATGGGCTATATTTTTCCTAAGAATGGTTTTTTCGATAAAATACTTACTTTTTGAGTTAATTGCCAAAAAAACCGTTAAAAAATGTTTTTTTTTTGTTGAAAAATAAACATATTTACTCGAAAATAACTCGAAAAGTAACTAAGTGAAAAAATGCTATAGAACAAAAGTTGCCTAGAATTAGTCAGTTAATCCATTTCCGGACTTATTTTGAACGTATATTTTTTCATCCCGAGACGAGGTAAAAGTCACCCCCATGGCAAAAGCACACATCGGCACAATATCAATGTGCTTCTTTGACATGTTACCTATGTGTATGCCAAATTTCATGTCAATCTAAGCGGTTTCTTAAAATTTATGGGTTTTGCAATATTTTACCGTCAGCGAACGGACTAATAGTAGAGGATCCGATATAAGGCCGATCTGCATCGATCTATTTAATGGATAACGTGTGCGTGAAGTAACAATGTATTTTAAACGGGATTTACTTTTTCGCACTGTTTTTGACACACTTTCATATAATCAAATATCCTTAACTTTAGCGTTGTCATGGTGATGACATAATGAGCAATAAATTACAAAAAAAAATTTGACAGTTTTGTGGTTTGAAAGAAATTAGAATGTTTAAATAAATTCTAAAAATTGTAGATTAGGAATGAATTCCAGTGATGGAGAGTTACAGTTATTTTATTTGTTTATCGTAGATAAAATATTGTATGAAACTGTGCGTGAAGTACTTTTTGCGAACTTACGCGATGTATAGCACTCGCTCCGTATAGCACTCGCTCCGTTGTCGCTCGTGCTCTAAACATCACGTGCATTCGTAAAAAGCATACTTTACGAACTGTTTCATAAATAACTATTTTCATATATTAAAAAAAATGTTTCGACCCGGGTAGATATTATTCCAGATTTTCAGATTTCAGCACAGTGTTAGATGGTTGGGGCATATATGGAGAGCAGGTAGCGTAACAACTATAAACTCAATTTTACAATGGAAACCCGGAGTTAGAAGGAGACGCGGAGGAACTAGAATAAATGGTTACAGGAAGTAAAGGAAAATTTTTATAGGGCAGGAATTAGAGACTAGCAGAAAAAGACAGAGGATAGAAAGAAATGGAGAAGCACAGTCAATAGTATCGAGTAGCAGACTGGGACTAATCTGCTCTAAAAAGATGGATCTAGATAGCTTTTTAGCGGCTCAACCCCACCTGGTGTATTTAGCCATTTAATTTTCTTATTACACATTATTATTGGTCCATCAAAAATTAAAAGGACGGTGCCTGTAATAAAATCTAAAATTCAAAATTTAATCAAGAAAAATAATAAATATTAAAATTTCCTATAAGTTCAAATTTATTTATTAAAATTTTTGATATAATTTTCATAAATAAATTACTTACTAATAACACTTTGTTAATTAATTCCAAAAAATCCATTTTGCAACAATAATAAAATATTAGTATTTGTAAAATAAATATCAATCATATCATAAATAACACAGGTTTACAAAAAAAAAACTAAATTTCGGACTATTTGAAGAAACCATATTACAAGGGGGTTTTTGGGGTGGCTGATCACGAATCCGGGGTCCGCTCACCCCTTTCACGCCAGGTAAAGGTCATTTCAAGGTCAAATCAAGATAAATCGACAGTCGCTCTGAGAAAGTATATTAGGGCGTTTTTGGTGTCGCTGATGACGAATCAGGAGTCCGCTGACCTCTATCACGTCTAGTTCAAGGTCAAATCAACATAAATCGACACAATCGCTCTGAAAATATAGGGGTTTTGGAGTCACTGATCATGAAAACTGCGGTCCGTTGAGCTCCACCACGTAAGGTAAAGGTCATTTCAAGGCCAAATCAGGACAAGTCCACAAAACTGATTTGACCTTGAAATGACCTTTACCTGTCGCGGTTGAGCTCAACGGACCCCAGTTTTGTGATCAGCGGCCCCAAAAACCCTATAATATACTTTTTCAGAGCGATCGTGTCGATTTATCTTTGACCTCGAAATGACCTTGAGCTGGACGTGATAGAGGTCAGCGGACACAAAATTCGTCATCAGCGACCACAAAAACCCCCTAATATACTTTTTCAGAGCGACTGTCGGTTTATCTTGATTTGACCTTGAGATGACTATTACCTGACGTGATAGAGGTCAGCGGACCCCGGATTCGTGACCAGCGAACCCAAAAACCCCCTAGTCATATGGTTTCGTCAAATATTCCGAAATGTATTTTTTTTGTAAACCTGTTTAATCAAAAGAATATCAATCTTTTAATTTAAATAGACAACTGTAAAACATAGAACTGCATTCACAACTGTATTCACAGTAAAAGTTTCAAAAGATCACACATTACGCTTAAAGTAAGAGGTAAATCAGCAGACGAGTCGTTGTGACTTCCAAAATATGACAACACCGCTGGAAGTGACAACGCACCTTGAACTACCCTATATATGGAAGCCATAACGTATGCTGTACGCTTCGGTATATACGTATATATATACAAAATTTATTTTGGTAAATCCTTTCCCCTCAATAGGTAGACCCATTTTATAAGCCCCCCTTTTACCAAATACACAATTTTTAAAAAATAATTCCTAGTAGAAAAGGTGGAAGTCGGACAGCCTCTTCTGTATACCGGAAGTCACAACTTAACGTGCATCAATATATATATATATATATATATATATATATATATATATATATATATATATATATATATATATATATAAAGAAAAAAGAAGTAATTTGTTGACTTGTTTATAAAAAACACTTTTGAGTTTCGGTGGGTTGGAGTCAATAAAAAGGGGCTGTTAGAATACTATTTTTTATTACTCGAGCTTTCGAATGTGTTTACATTCATTTTCAAGAGCTAAAAAGTAACTGATAAAGTGGAAATAAAGATCATGTAAAAATATAACTCACCAGATAAATCTAGATTGGTTATTAAAACTTGCTAACATTAATACATATGAATAAGAGGAAAACTATTAATATCCATAAAATGAATTCTTCCCAGACTGCATAATATAAATTAATGGCCAAAAGATTTAAATTTTTGAAATGAATTTTGAATTTGAATGATCGGTAAATTGGAAAAAAATTTTAATACAAAAAGTCAATGTCAGTGAAAAAATCAGCCTACATCGACAAGTAGCTAAAAGTAATTTATTTAAATATATTATAACGTGATGATTTGTTAAAAAAAAAAAGAAAGAAGAAATAAGTAAGTAGAGAAAAAAATATTTTAGTAGTGTACAGAAGTACAAAAGAAATGTAATAAGGATGTGAGAAAAGTGAAATATTTATGGTGCTCTGAATATTATTTAAAATTATAAGGAAATGATGTAATTATAAATTTTGCTTAAATTTTGAATTTCTGATCTTTTATTTAAACTATGATCACTTCTACTAATAGATACCATTTCCAAAAAAGTCCTTTTGAATTTATTACCTTCATTGCACAAAATTTTTATGTAATTAACAGCCCCTTTTTATTGACTCCAACCCACCGAAACTCAAAAGTGTTTTATATATATATATATATATATATATATATATATATATATATATATATATATATATATATATATATATATATTTGTACAAATATTTTCAACCGTACTGTGTTATAGTGGTTTGAAGTTTCAGCAATTCGGTCATGTGAAATAAAAGTCTATTTGTTATTTCTCAATATTTCGTCACACTTTTGTGACTTCTTCAGGAGTATTCACATATCTTACGATATGTTAAAAAAATCTAAATTAATACTCTTATAGTTGTAAGTAATTAAATATTTAGCTTTTGTTAATTTCTAATCTTAATAAATTTACAGTTTTCTCCTGAAGAAGTCACAAAAGTGTGACGAAATATTGAGAAATAACAAATAGACTTTTATTTCACATGACCGAATTGCTGAAACTTCAAACCACTATATATATATATATATATATATATATATATATATATATATATATTGATGCACGTTAAGTTGTGACTTCCGGTATACAGAAGAGGCTGTCCGACTTCCACCTTTCTACTAGGAATTATTTTTTAAAAATTGTGTATTTGGTAAAAGGGGGGCTTATAAAATGGGTCTACCTATTGAGGGGAAAGGATTTACCAAAATAAATTTTGTATATATATACGTATATACCGAAGCGTACAGCATACGTTATGGCTTCCATATATAGGGTAGTTCAAGGCGCGTTGTCACTTCCAGCGGTGTTGTCATATTTTGGAAGTCACAACGACTCGTCTGCTAGATTTACCTCCTATTTTGAGCGTAATGTGTGATCTTTTGAAACTTTTACTGTGAATACAGTTGTCAGTGTTTTAAAGTTGTCTATTTAAATTAAAATACTGATATTCTTTTGATTATACAGGTTTACAAAAAAATACATTTCGGACTATTTGACGAAACCATATGACTAGGGGGGTTTTTGGGGTCGCTGGTTACGAATCCGGGGTTCGCTAACCTCTATCACGTCAGGTAAAGGTTATTTCAAGGACAAATCAAGATAAATCGACAGTCGCTCTGAAAAAGTATATTAGGAGGGTATTCTGACCTCTATCACGTGTAGCTGAAGGTCATTTCGAGGTCAAATCAAGATAAATCAACACAATCGCTGTGAAAAAGTATATTAGGGTGTTTTTGGGGTCCCTGATCACAAAACTGGGGCCCGTTGAGCTCAACCACGTCAGGTAAAGGCCATTTCAAGGTCAAATCAATTTTGTTAACTCCTCCTGATTTGAACTTGAAATGACCTTTACATGACGTAGTAGAGCTCAACGGACCGCAGTTTTCATGATCAGCGACCCCAAAACTCCCTATCCTTTCAGAGCAATTGTGTCAATTTATGTTGATTTGACCTTAAAATGACGTTGAACTAGACGAGATAGAGGTCAGCGGACTCCGGATTCATCTTCAGCGACCCCAAGAACCCCCTAATATACTTTTTCAGAGCGACTGTCGATTTATCTTGATTTGACCTTGAAATGACCTTTACCTGACGCGATAGAGGTGAGCAGACCCCGGATTTGTGATCAGCCACTCCAAAAACCCCCTTGTCATATGGTTTCGTCAAATTGTCCGAAATTTAGTTTTTTTTGTAAACCTGTGTTATTTATGATAATATGATTGATATTTATTTTAAAAAAAATACTAATATATTATTATTGCTGTAAAATGGATTTATTGGAATTAATTAAAAAAGTGTTAATAGTACGTCATTTATTTATGAAAATTATATCAAAAATGTTAATAAATAAATTTGAACTTATAGAAAATTTTAATATTTTAGATTTTATTACAGGCACCGTCCTTTTAATTTTTGATGTACCAATAATAATATGTAATAAAAAATTAAATGGCTAAACCCTCCAGGTGGGGATTACCCGCTAAAAAGCTATCTAGATCCATCTTTTTCGAGCAGATTTTTCCCAATCTGCTACTCGATACTATTGACTATGCTTCTCCATTTCTTTCTATCCTCTTTTGTTTTTCTGCTAGTCTCTAATTCCTGCCCTATATAAATCTTCCTTTAATTCCTGTAACCATTTATTCTAGTTCCTCCGCGTCTCCTTCTAACTCCGGGTCTCCATTGTAAAATTGAGTTTATAGTTGTTGCGCTACCTGCTCTCCATATATGCCCCAACAATCCAACTCTGTGCCCAAATCTGAAAATCTGGAATAATATCTACCCGGGTCGAAACATTTTTTTTTTAATATATGAAAATAGTTATTTATGAAACGGAGTGAGTGCTATACATCGCGTAAGTTCGCAAAAAGTACTTCACGCACAATTTCATACAATATTTTATCTACGATAAACAAATAAAATACTGTAACTCTTCGTCACTGGAATTCATTTCTATTCTACAATTCTTTGAACTGTGACATATAAAAATTCTAATTTCTTTCAAACCACAAAACTGTCAAATTTTTTTTTTGTAATTTATTGCTCATTATGTCATCACCTCTCTTGTGCTCTGCACAAGAGATCTAAGGTTAGAGCTAAGAATAAGGTTGGCTAGGTGCTACGTTTTCTCGACTCTGTTTTACGGAATGGAAGCTTGGACCTTGAATGCGGCATCAATGAAAAAACTGGAATCATTCGAGATGTGGGTATATAGAAGAATTCTAAAAATATCATGGACAGAACACGTCACAAACAAAGAGGTTCTGAGAAAGGTGAATAAAGAAATGGAAGTCTTAAATACAATTAAAACCAGAAAATTGGAATATCTCGGACATATTACACGTGGAGAGAGATACAACTTGCTCCAACTCATTATGCAGGGAAAGATTCAAGGAAAAAGAAGCATAGGGAGACGCAGAATATCGTGGTTGCGCAACCTGAGAGAATGGTACGGATGTACATCAAACGAACTTTTCAGAGCAGCCGTCTCCAAGGTCCGAATAGCTATGATGATTGCCGACCTCCTTCGCGGAGATGGCACTTGAAGAAAAAGAAGATGTCATCACCATGAAACGCGAAAGTTAAGAAAGAATATTTAATTATATGAAAGTGTGTCAAAAACAGTGAGAAAAAGTAAATCCGATTTAAAATACATTGTTACTTCATGCTTACTTTAAAGCACTGCTATCTATAATGACAGTTTTCACAAACTAAAAATTTATATATTATAATATGACATAGAGTAGATAAAAGTCATTTATTAATTATTAATTGATTATAGTCAGAAGAAAATTAGATCATGCACCCCTTGTTTTTTATAATTGTTAACATACTAAATTACATATCCAATAATTATTGTTATCCATTAAATAGATCGATGCAGATCGGCCTTATATCGGATCCTCTTCTATTAGTCCGTTCGCTGACGGTAAAATATTGCAAAACCCATAAATTTTAAAAAACCACTTAAGATTGACATGAAATTTGGCATACACATACATAGGTAACATATCAAAGAAGAAAATTGATATTGTGCCGATGTTTTCTTTTGCCAAGCAGACATTCCGTTAACATTTTTAGTCACAACATAATATCAATGTTAAAGTATCATTAGAGCAACGCGTTATGGTGTCACATTTCTTTTAATGACCGACACACAAAATATTTTAATGACGGATCCCACACTAGAACCAGATTTTTATTACCTACTGCTGATAAGGTAAAGTTATCAAATATCACTCGTTGTCATCTCTGTGTTAATTTGAAATAATAAAATATAAATATTGTAGTTTTGTATTCTAAAATATTTGGAAAAAATATCTATGTATTTTTTTTTTTTCATTTAGGTACACATCATTTTAAGGGATTGTCCGGAAGAGTACAGGCTCAGTATATCGGCAAATGAATTTTGTTTTAAATACCGTCCGTATAGAGGAGGTGCTCGTTGGGGATAGGCGCAAAATCTTAGTCCAGTGCTAATTAAATGCATTAATTTTTTTCGAATTCTGAGAAAACTAATAAGTATTTTTTAAAAATTTAAACGCAGAATGGAAGCTTACATTATTACCGAGGGCAGAAAGTCCCTGAAAACTTATATAATGTTTATTTTAATAACTTATATACCTAATATATGTTTATTTTAATAAAGATAATGGGATGAAAAAACAAGAGAAAAGTTAGTGTGATTTTTAATTTCGAATATTTCATTCAAAAGAAACTTTTTTTTATTCTAAGGGACTTTCGGTCCCCCGTAATAATGTTATCTTTCATTCTGGGTGTATGTTTTAAAAAATATTTATTAGTTTTCTCAGGATTCGAAAAAAATAAATGTATTTAAATAGCATTGGACAGAGATTTTGCGCCTACCCCCTTAAGAGAGAGTTTACTGTATTTTATATTATTACTAGAATTTATTACTTTAAACTTTTTATCGCTCTTGATTCATTTTATCGTGTATTTAATTCCATTCAATTGTAATTGTACATTCAATTTTTTTGTAATTTTTACACGTTTTATTACTTTCGAAATAACAATAACTATAAAATCGATTTTTCAGCCTACTTGGGTCAAAAAAATACACAATTTTCGGAAATTTCGTTAAATGAGAACATTTACCTACATTTCTTGTATTTAAGCTTTTAATAAGATTTTTAAAAATAATTTAGATTATTTAATAGATACATTCACCGGCACGAAAAACGGGCACCCCAAAAAATGGGTCATTTTTGATGGCTCGTATCTCCTAAACCTATTCTCCGATTTAAGTATTTCTTTAATATGTTATAGCCTTATTCTTTAACTATATCGCTGTAATAATATTGTTTCTAGACAGGTAAATTATCATTGTATACTGGGCGTACCAATCAAACTGGTTTTTTTTTTCAATTTTCACAACACTCTGTGGAATATTCTAGCCTTTATACAATATTGAAATTAAAACCCAACTATAGCCCCAGGTTTTCTTAATGTTCTGTTTGTTATTCATTCGCTTATGTTGGATAATAAAAAAGTTAGGGACTTTAACAATTAAACATGTTCTTTATCAATACATGGTGTTTCTAAATAAGTGCGACAAACTTTAAGGGGTAATTCTGCATGAAAAAATAATGATCGTTTACTTGATAAAGCTATGTCCGCAAATGCTTGCAAATATAAAATTATTTTGCCAAACGATCATTATTTTTTCATGCAGAAATTACCCCTTAAAATTTGTCGCACTTATATTTAGAAACACCTGTATCGATAAAGAACATGGCTAAATGTTAAAGTCCTTAACTTTTTTATTATCCAACGTAAGCGAATGAATAAAAAAACAGAATGTTAATAAAACCTGGAGCTATAGTTAGGCTTTAATTTAAATATTTTATAAAGGCTAGAATATTCCACAGGGTGTTGTGAAAGTTGAGAAAAAAACCCAGTTTGATTGGTACACCCGGTATACAATGAAAATTTACCTGTCTATCAACAATGTTATCATAGCTATATTGTTAAATAATAAGGCTATAACATATTAAAAACATTACTTAAATCGGACCAAAGGTTTGGGAGATACGAGACATCAAAAATTACCCATTTTTTTAGGGTGCCCGTTTTTCGTGCCGGTGAGTGTAGATTAAATTAGAAATTCATTGTAAAAAAGGAAGTAAACAAAAACACGAGAAAAATGAATTTATATAAGTAAATAGGTAAGTAAATATTATAGATTGAAATAAGTACAGAAAATATATAATTATAGAGATATATAATCACTTATTGTACCTTCATTTAAGGCTAACTTTAAAAGTAAAGCAGATCTGCTATTATTCATGTTTAAAAACAAAAGGCACACAAAACACTAAGTACGATTAGGACCGCGAATCTACAACAGATAAATGTCTGGAAACCGTTACACAGGGTTGCCAAAAAACGGAAGTCACACCGAGCGGTGTGGTATACGGAAGACGCTACGCGTTGTGTACATAACCTGTATAGTAGCACGGGAGCGACACTAGCGCTGGTGATATACCGTCGAACTAAAATCTGATCTTATGAGTATGTTAGATACGATATGACTTCCAGCGAAATTTTTAATATAAGCCTTCTGATACCATCTAGTAGCCAAATTCGTAAAAATATAGGCAAAACGTTGTGACTTCCGAAATCGGAAGTCATAACGGTATATATAAAGTAACAACGTATTACGAGAATCTACTTTGGAAGTCACATGGATACATGTATCAATATATATATATATAAAGGAAAAAAGGTTTCAGTAAGAAAATGGTTGTTATATATGGGTACTGCCGTCATGATAATTGTAAAAGTTTTAAATTACAATGTAGCATTAAAGATGGGCTACACTGTGAAGTGTATAGTAACAGCTTCAACTATTTCCATGAAAGGGGGTTAACGCAACAGGTCAGAGGAGTAGAGAGAGTATTGTTGGGTCAGCGATTACGTTGTGATTTAGCGCGTAATGTACGGGATGAAGACATTGAAAGTTGTCATAAAGTAGCTATGGTCACTAAAAATTTAAAGCGTATTAAGAGTGAATGTGTATATCGCAGAATACATCTAAAAAAAAACTGAGAAAAAAAGTTGATTAACGATCCATCCATAAAGGATTTTTGAATTTGAGACGTATTACCGAATAGCCCGCAATACATCTAAGTTTCAGAATTCTTTTCTCTTGTTTTGGAAAATACCTCCATCACGTTTTTTTATATGTTATGCTTTATTATATTTACTTTGAGAATTTAACAAAAAACTGAGAAAAAAAGTTGACTAACGATCCATCCATAAAGGATTTTTGAATTTGAGACGTATTACCGAATAGCCCGCAATACATCTAAGTTTCAGAATTCTTTTCTCTTGTTTTGGAAAATACCTCCATCACGTTTTTTTATATGTTATGCTTTATTATATTTACTTTGAGAATTTAACAAAAAACTGAGAAAAAAGTTGACTAACGATCCATCCATAAAGGATTTTTGAATTTGAGACGTATTACCGAATAGCGCGCAATACATCTAAGTTTCAGAATTTTTTTCTCTTGTTTTGGAAAATACCTCCATCACGTTTTTTTTAATATGTTATGCTTTATTATATTTACTTTGAGAATTTAACAAAAAACTGAGAAAAAAGTTGACTAACGTACCATCCATAAAGGATTTTTGAATTTGAGACGTATTAACGAATAGCGCGCAATACATCTAAGTTTCAGAATTTTTTTCGCTTGTTTTGGAAAATACCTTCATCACGATTTTTTTATGTTATGCTTTAGTATATGTACTTCCAGAATTTAACAAAAAATTGAAAAAAAAAGTTGACTAACGTACCATCCATAAAGGATTTTTGAATTTGAGTGGCATTATCTACTCACCGTCAATACATCGCCCGTTTAATTTTTTTTTTTCCAAACATATATAACATTTTTCTTGTCAATATTATCTGTTTTATTCATTTTTGATAAATTTATACCAAATTTTTGTGAAAATATGAAAAAAAAATTTATGCATGAAGTTTATGGCTAGGTAACACCGGTTATGTATTTTCTATTTTGTTGTTTTTTGTAGTGTATTGATAAATAAATAATTTTTAGAAAACCTCTTCACTGTTTCCATTAATCAATCAATTTTTAGCATTTTATCTGAAGTAAAATCGGAATTCCATAAAAGAGATTACAAGCGCATTAAAATTATTGAATTATTTGTGAAAATGCTGAATACTACCCTTATATCCTCGTCTATTACGCTAGACAAGCAACTCAAATTTATTTTTCGATCTTGGCAAAAATTTCAATAAATGTCGCCACCGTTCAATGAGGTAGTTCTTAGACTTGAGGGGCAAAGAGGTGTAAGTGGGCGGAGTTTAACACTGAATTCGTTTTTACCTTAAGGTGAGGTATCTATGGGTGGGTTTATAATCAATGATGGTAGGTACACGGAAATTACGATGAACACTTAGTAATGTAGATAATATTGAAATAAAACTAACAGCGTGTAATTGGGTAATACATGAGTTGAAAATACAATGTAAAACGCCGGAGGCGATGTGTCTTTCGCGATAGCATATCTTCAACTACCACTGCGCAGGGCTTCGTGCTTCGTCACTTCGTCGTGCTGTTTCGGGACAGTGCTCGGAGCGGTTGGCTTTATAGTACGGGGGATTTGTAGCCAATATATAGGTGGCTGTTATAGTCTCCCCCTTTGCACCACATAATCGTCTCGAATGTGGGGCAAGAATCTATCTAGTGGTGGTATTCTTCTTAGGGCGTCCTCTTCTACGGATGGGCCTAATGGGCTCTTGAGGGGCTTCTTCAGGGTCTGCACGATAGGGTGTCAGAGCAGATACATGGTACTTTCCGACAGGTACATCTGGGTTGCTGACAGAAGCGATTTCGTAGGTTGTAGGAGTCACTATGCGAAGAATGCGATAAGGTCCATCGCGACGCGGCACAAATTTAGATGTACGCATCTTGCTTGCGTTACTTAGAACGTGAGTGTCTGCGAGAACTTGATCACCCACATTAAAAGCGACATCACGATGATGAGAGTTCTGGTAAGAGTTTCTGCGGTCCTGGGTTAGTTCGTGTTTTTCGCGCGCGGCGCGTAACGTATCACTAAGGGTAAGCAAACACGGAGTGATTTGCGGCACAAAGTTTTCAGTCTACACTATCGCACGAAAGTCTCTATTGGCATCATCCGGGATGCGTAACTCGCGTCCGAATGTTAGATAGGCCGGCGAAAAACCGGTGGATTCACACTTGGCAGAGTTCATTGCGAAACGTACGGCGGAGAGTTTATCTGACCAAACCGTATGATCATCTTTAGATAAGATAGCTAATTGGGTTTTCATGTCGCGGTTCTTACGCTCAACAGGATTTGACGCAGGGTGGTATACAGGGATCAGCGATTGTTTGAAACCGAAACACTCTGCGACCGTTTGCATTACGAATCCGGCGAATTGTACGCCATTGTCAGTTATTACCCGACTAGGCAGTCCGTACCTCAGTATGACCTCGTCGATCAAACACTTGACACACGCGGCAGCAGTTGCTGTTTTTAGCGGAAAAAGTTCTACCCATCGACTTGCGACGTCTTCAACGACAAATACCCAGCAGTAACCATCTGTAGTTTCTGGTAATGGTCCAAACAAGTCTATGCTAAGTACTTCGAAGCGTTGAGACTGTATAGAAGTCTGTAGTAGACCTGCAGGTTTCAAGTTGGTAGGCTTAAATTTCTGGCAGTCTACACAGTTACGTAAGTAAGCAGCTATTGTTCTGCACATACCAGGCCAAAAATATCTCTTGGCAATGCGCTGATATGTGCGTTCGACACCACAATGACCAGCTGTATCAGCATCATGGTATTGCTTTAAAATTTGTGGAATACGAGCACTAGCTACTACAAGTTGTGGCTCATCTTTATCAATGTCTGGGGTGTAGCGGTACAAAAGTCCATATGACATCACATATCCTCTCTCCACCCACTTTTTGTATTCAACAGAAGTTTCGTTAGGGTCTTCAAGCCCTTTTATTATTTTCTCGACATCAGAGTCAGATACCTGTTCTTGTCGAATATCGGCAGCGCTAAGTGTAGGAAAATCGGCTACAACATAGCTTACTTCTACTGTTTCTTCGGTTTCGTTGCGTGGTGGCCGCGAAAGCGTATCGGCAACCACATTTTTCTTTCCAACGATATACTCTATGCGCAGATCATAAGGCATTAGTTCTAGAGCCCATCTAGCGAGGCGTCCGGTCGGTGATTTAATAGACATCAGCCATTTGAGAGGCTGATGGTCGCTTTGAACAACAGTGGTGGTAGCGTCTTCTAGGTAACCTCTGAATATCTTTACAGCCCACACCACAGCAAGGGCTTCACGTTCCGTTGTGCTGTAGTTTTGCTCTGCGGAAGTCAAGAGTCTAGATGCGTATTCCACTGGTCGTTCATCGTCGTTCTCCCCCTGGAGTAAACATGCACCGATTGCATAACCACTAGCATCTGTGCGTAGTATATAGGGTAGTCTGCTGTCCGCTTGTCTTAAAATTGGAGGCGAACACAGTAAAGTTTTAAGTGTTTCGAAAGCTTCTTGTTGCTTGTGGCCCCAGGTCCATTTGAAATTCTTCTTTGTTAGAGTGCTTAACGGCTTTGAAATTTCCGCGAAATTTTCTATGAAACGCCTGTACCATGAGCAAGTTTGTAAGAAACTTAAGAGTTGTTTTACGTTATTAGGAGGCGGCATGTTGAGTATGGCAGCTACTTTCTCGTTATTCGGCGAAATACCTTCGAGGGTAATGATGTGGCCTAAGTAGTGCACTATTTCACATACAAACGAGCATTTCTCCCGATTTAGCGTGGGCTTATATAATATCAGCCTTTCGAATACCTTCTTCAGGTCTCCTAGGTGGTCTTCAAAACTGGACGAAATAACTGTTAGGTCATCAAGATATGCGAGTAAAAAGACATCTTGCAGGCCTGATCTGAAGCGGTCAATCAGACGCTGAAAAGTAGATGGCGCATTACGGAGTCCAAAAGGCATGCGTGTATACCTAAATGTACCAAAAGGTGTCACAAACGCAGTTTTGTCTCTGTCACTCTCTTTGACGCTAACCAAATGATAACCACTACGAAGATCAAGAGTTGTCATACATTCTGTCTTCTGGGCGGCATGTAAAAGGTCGTCTATCCTTGGAATAGGATACCGGTCTGCCCGTGTGACTGCATTTAAGGCTCTGTAGTCAACGGTGAGACGAATACTATTATTTTTCTTCGGAACAAGTACGACTGGAACAGCGTACGGAGACTCGCACTCTTCAATGTAGCCACTCGCTAATAATTTATCTAGTTCTTCCCTGAGTTGATTCTTCTTGGTATCAGACATCCTATAGGGAGGTGATGCTATCGGAGTTTCATCTAATCGGACGATGGAGGGTTCTGCATACGGCGTAGGTTCGTCATTGTGTTCAAAAACCTTACCAAACTCATGCAAAAGAACGTTAAGCGTGCTTTTCTGTTCGTGCTTAAGAACAAGGGCTTCATCGTCTCGTAACTTGATGTTTTCAAATTTTACATTATTTACAGTACAAAAAGGATTTAAATCAGTGTCGAAAATAAAAGTGAGTTGTGGGTATTCACGAAAATAGTACTGATTACTAGGCAAATCCAAAACTATATTTGCCTGTTGAATGAAGTCGCACCCGAGCAAGGTTCGACTGTTTTCATGGTCCGGAACAGATATGAAACGCGTACGAATAATTTTGTGTTGTAGCTTAACATCTACCTCGAAAATATTCACGTTCACGCGACGTTGTAGACCATCTGCTAATGTCATCAGCATGACATCTTCAGTGTAGGGTACGTTATCCTGCAATAATAGTTTAGCAAGAGAAGATCCGGCAACGCTGGTTTTCGCCCCGGTGTCTATATAAGCGTAACCATTAAAATTACAAATACCAATCACCCCATCCTACTAGAGATCGGAACATGGGAAGAGACAAACCCACCAAAGAGAACAAAAAAGAAAATAAAGTGGACAAACTACAAAAGACTAGTAAGTGAAGGAATAAATATAGTGCCAGTGATAAACAATCCAGAAGAAATAGAAGGAAAAGTCCTAGAGCTCGAAAACATCATACAAGAGGCAATCAGAAGCAGCACAACAGAGGAAGAAGTCGAGATCTACATGGGAAGGTTCAAAGATATTCCACAAGAAACGCAAGATTTGATAAGGGAAAAAAATAGAGCAAAACAAACAGCAAGAAGAACAAGAAATCGAGTAGACAAATCCTGGGCAAATATTTTAAACAGAGAGGTCAAAACGGCCCTACAACTCCACCGTAGCGAAAAATGGGACAACTTTGTACAAGAGACGAAAGAACAAGACTCAAACATGAAAAATGTTTGGAAACTCCAGAAAATGTTGAGAAGCGACAGAAAACCCATCCCCCCACTACATGGAAGACACGGTATGGTATACACCATAGAGGATAAAGCAGAGGCGATGAGGGCTACACTCGAAAGAGAATGCGACCTAAACTTCCACCAAGACGAAGACGACGACTTCCTGGAAGAAGTTGAAGAACAAGAAGAAGGACCAGAAGACCCAGAGGACTTCATTCCCCCAACATCACCGGAAGAAATCAACGAACACATCAAAAACAGTTCGCCGAGAAAAGCGCTTGGCTTAGACGAAATAACAAACAGAGCCCTAAAATATTTGCCCAGAAAAGCTATAGTGTACTTCACAAACATAGTGAACGCGATACTAAGATACAAGATATTCCCAAACAGATGGAAAGAGGCCCATGTCATCATGATCCCAAAACCTGGCAAGAACCACACATTCCCGCAGAACTACAGGCCAATCAGCTTACTTCCAGCGATCAGCAAGATAGTGGAAAGAATCATTCTAAGCAGACTGCAAGCGGAAACGAACAGGCTAAATATCATCCCAGAAGCTCAATTCGGATTCAGAGCAGAGCACTCCAGCGAGCTACAAGTACTCAGACTAACCGAGTACATAGCAGCTGGATTCAACGACAAGCAGTACACTGGAGCAGCGTTCCTGGACGTAAGTAAAGCGTTCGATAGAGTCTGGCACAAGGGGCTCTTATACAAAATGCGGGGTTACGGGTACAGCGGGGCGATGACGAGACTAATCTCGTCGTACTTGGGCGGCCGGACTTTCAGGATTCGGATAGGACAAGTCCTGTCCGAGCTCGGAAACCCGGAAGCTGGAGTACCCCAGGGAGCGGTCCTGTCACCCCTGCTGTACACGATATACACCGCTGACGTACCTAGAACACCAGGTACCCTCATGAGCCTCTACGCCGACGACACAGCGATAGCGGCCAAACATAGAAATGTAGATATAGCAGTGACCAACCTGCAAACAGCGTTAGAAGAAATAGAAGAATGGAGTATAAAATGGAAGATAGCCATCAACTCAGATAAAACGCAAGCGGTTCTATACAAGAAAGGAAGACAACAGCCAGAGGAACAGCTGACGGTGCAGAACAGACCCATCGAGTGGAAAAACGAAGCTAAATACCTAGGAGTCATCATGGACAAAGGATTAACCTTCCAAAAACACGTAGAAGCCACAGTCCGGAAGGCAAACATAGCAAAAGCAACACTAAGAGGACTCACAGGCAGGAAAAGCAAACTAAGACTGAAAACAAGGTTAAGACTGATCAATAGTATAATCCTACCGGTATTAACATACGCGTCTCTCGCATGGGGACACGTATGTAACACACACAAGAAGAAGATCCAAGCAGCCCACAACAACAGCTTGAGGGAGGCCGCCAGAGTCCCAAGATATGTAGCTGAAAGATTCCTGTTCAGAGAACTCCAACAGGTGAGAGTCACCGAAATCATGACAGATAAGGCAAGGACCAAATTCTCGGAACTGGAGCACCACCCAAATTACATACTGCGAGAGACGCTAAGGTATGATGAGTTCCACCGATGGAAGCACAGACGTCCGAAGCAACAAATAGTGGGATAAGAGTACAAAAGTGATAAGTGATAGTAGTGAGTTCGTAGCTCGAAAACAAGTGCCGAAGACAGCGTTACATACGAAGATCAAGTACCACGACCGCCTCTAAGGTAAGTGAATTTTAGAAAATTACAGAAGGGCATAAGCCCCCAAAAAAATATAAATAAAATAAAAAATGGCGAAAGCCCCCAAAAAAATTATAAAAAAACCATAAAACACATACAAACTCGAGCAACGAGTCATCGGGCGGAGCCCACTAGGGCTCAGCACGATGACTCGGGGCCCAAGCAAGCAATTTTTAGTTCCGCGGATAAGTAAGAAAGAAGATAAAGGCATAGAGCGCATCACGCTGGCCTAGTTTTTTGCATTCGATTAGGGTACCACAATGGAATCTTATTACCCAGGATTCCATTGTGAAGAGCATTTGGCTACGATAGTTGTGCCCTCATCGCGCATCAGCGTGCTATGGGGGGGAAAGGGATGGCCTGGGGCATTGGAGCGAGGTGGGGTGATCCCTGTATATACTCGGGTCAAAACACCTCGCCCCAATGAATTGTTACACCCGAATGTACTCTTTCGAGAGGGTGGACATTCCCACAGGTCGGGTTAAATCAAATTGCTTGCTTGCTGCTACAAATACCAATCGAGACTAACGGTCTGACCATGGTCAAATTTTCATCGAAAGCATTGTACATAAAATCTGCAACGCGAGCTTCAGCTGTTTTGATCTTACAATCTGGACAATTGCTTTTTATATAACCAGGCTTCCCACATCCATAACATGTAATGCTAGAAGACGCAAAATTATTACGAGCAGGCTCCTTTTTGTCAACAGAGTCTGTTTTAGCCGAAGGGGCAGCGCTAGTAGATTTATTTCTATTGTTCGCTAATTTGCGACAGTCTTCAATGACGTGCCCTGTATACTTACAGTACACGCATCTAGGCTTCTTCTGCGACGAAGGTTTTAGTTCGTTAGCAACTTTGTTTTCGGAGGTATTCTCGGACGTTTCTTCGACTAATCGCGCATGAGTGAGAAGTTCACCAAAAGTTTGTATCTTATCGTGAGGAACCTTTTCCCGGATATTGCGATTCAAAAGTCCATACACCATATCAAGTTGTATCGATTCTGTCAACGTACCAGCAGGCAGTTGCGCTAAAATTGATCTGGCCTTACATATAAAAACATCGGTCTTTTACTTTACTATCTTGTTCGTTATTGAATAATTCACGGTATACGCGATGAGGTGGTTTGATTGGCCTGAAAGTTAAACGTAATAACTCAATCGCTGCGTCCCAGTCAGTCAGCGTCGGTCTAACTCCACGATACCACGATGCGGCAAAACCGTCGAGCAACATGGGTAATCCCAAGAAAGCATTTTCATCAGAGATACCCGTACAGTTCTTGTATACCACAATAGCATCGATAAAAGCGTTCACATCGATTTCCGGACTACCATTAAATCGCGAATTACATCTTGCAAAGTTACCGCTCTGTACATTTATCGGAAACATGTCGCGTTGGACATTAACACTAGCCAGACGAGTTAAAAGTGTTTGAAATTGTTCTTGTGAAAGCGTTACATCTTATCGTTGGATCTGAGATTGTAGGAATGATTTGCCAGGTTGAAACAAGTAAAAAATATTAAAAACTTACGGTTTGCAACAGTTTAGCTTACTGTTAATTCCTCGATTCCATAACCAAATCTTGTTTTTTGTCACCAACAACTTTGGAAGAACACTGTATACAAAATTAGTCTCTTAGCAGGGTTCTGCGAAATACGACAAGCAACAATGGCGGCAGAAATTGCGCCAAAACACTAGTAAACCGGCCGCGAAAACTGTTTATCCTGGAATTTTTACTGTTCCACGAACAAATCGAATGGTTCCCGGTGATAAAACTCACGCAAGAAACTAACACTTTCCACTTGCAGGTTTGCGATGAGCAGAAGATCCTATACAAGCCGGAAAAACTGTTTATCTTGGAATTTTCACTCTTTCTCGGTGATGTCTCACGCGAAGAAGCTAAACTTTCCACTTTCTCTCGGTGATATCTCACGCGAAGAACTAAAACTTTCCACTCGTACGTAGGTTGCGATAGCACAGAAAATCCTACACGTAAATGCCGAATATTAAGCCGGTAGAAAAACGCGCCAAAACTGTTTCAATACATATTACACACGTTCCAACGTATTTTTTCCGTGGCACTCGATGGGCGCCAATTATAAGGGTTTGTAGGGGGTAGGTACACGGAAATTACGATGAACACTTAGTAATGTAGATTATATTGAAATAAAACTAACAGCGTGTAATTGGGTAATACATGAGTTGAAAATACAATGTAAAACGCCGGAGGCGATGTGTCTCTCGCGATAGCATATCTTCAACTGGCACTGCGCAGGGCTTCGTGCTTCGTCGTGCTGTTTCGGAACAGTGCTCGGAGCGGTTGGCTTTATAGTACGAGGGATTTGTAGCCAATATATAGGTGGCTGTTATAATATTGAATTTTGTATTGATTAAAACACAATAATCAGTTGGTGGCGTTGTCTATAAAATTCAATTCTAAATTCTAAAAATTTTCTTCTTTGTCGGTAGTCAGAAAATTTTTCTCGGAAGGGTAAGGATGTACAGGATTATCATCATCCAAAATAAGAGCAAGACATATTCGTTTAATTTTTAAATGTCCTACAAAACAAACATCACGTTTGTTCTTAAATAATTGAGGTGACACCGATTACTTAACATAAGTGCACCAGTTTTTCAATAACGATATTATTCTTAATTCACGGTCAAGCCGAAGTCAGCATTAAAAACATCAACACTTTCCAAGTTTATTTATAGTGTTGTTCTGAAGCTATTTTCTTGTGGCATTTTTATAATCAAGTATATTTAAATGGGAAATAAGCCACAATTTTACCTAATTTATTTATAGTTACAGCAAAGCATTGTGGATCATTCTATTTCATTAGTTTATCAATTATCATTCGTGATTCAGATACATAATTAGACAGCTAGACTTCGAACGCACCAACTAGTTACTGTGGTATTTAGAGTTGGTAAATAAATAAGTATTCAGTAAAATCTTCCCAAATTCCACCTTGATGCGGAGAATGGGCCACAATGAATTTCCATTGGATTTCAGAAGAGGAGAGAAAATTGAGTATAGACTCAGAAGTTTCTTTTTGTTTAAGAAATAGTGCTACTTCCCTCAACTGATTTCTAGCTCCTAGAAAATTAGTGGCGTTATCTGAGTAGATAATTTGTGGGCAGCCTCTCCTACTAATAAATCTTTTTAAAGCAAGTAAGAAACTTTCAGTAGAGAGACCTGTGACTAATTCAATGTGCACTTCACGAGTAACCATACATACGAACAACGCTATGTAAGATTTTATTTTTGGGGCCTTTCTTAAATTCGAACTTTTTATAAGAAATTTACCACCGAAGTCTAGTCCAACATTGGTAAATGGAGGGGAGAAACATGAACGTTCCCGTGGTAAGTCAGCCGTTAACTGTGTGGCTGTCTTTGCCTTAAATTTAAAACAGTCGTGACATTTGTTAATTATTCTTTTTGTTTCCTTAAGACCATTTAGACACAATATCTCAAGCGAAAATTAGAAAGTGTATTTTGAGGGCCTGCATGACATAATCTTATATGTTCTCTATGCAGCATTAATTTTACTATGTGATTATGAGAAGGTAGAAGTAATGGGTACTTCTGGTCATATGGGACGTCTGAGTATCTTAGACGACCACCTACACGAATCATTTGCTGATTATCTATGAAGGGGTTGAGTTTTAAAATTGTCTTATTTGAAATTATTTCCTTATTTTCCAGACAAGAAAATTCTCGAGAAAAATGTGCTTTCTGCAAAAGTTTTATTATTAAATTTTCAGCATTTTTTAATTCTGAAACAGAGAAGGGTCCAAAATATTTTTCATTTGGAAACTTGAAATTGTGAATGTACCTGAGAATAAGTGCGATACTGCGTTGAAATTTCGAGAAATTTGAAAATTTGAGAGATACATTTTCAATGAAACTTGTAGTGTTTTCTTGTGCTACATGAACCATTTTCTTTTCCTCAGGTATTTTACTTACCTTTGGTTTTGAGTCATAACTAGATAAATTTAAGTCATAATTAAGTAGAAATGAGGGACCTTGAAACCAAAATGTTGAATTTACAAGTTCAGGAGCTGATAAGCCTCTTGACGCAATATCTGCGGGGTTTTGTTTTGACTTTATATATCTCCATTTAAATTGTGAGTTTCCTTGTATTTCAGAAACTCTGTTTGCAACAAACTGTGACCATCTCGAGCTATGTGAGCCTATCCAAGCAAGTACAATTTCTGAGTCCGTCCAACAGTTTATTGAATCTATGTGAGTTAATTTATTATTAAAAATTTCAATTATTCTTTTAGTAAGTTTGCTGCATAAAACAGCACCCAAGTTCTAACTTAGGTAAAGTCAATGTTTTTAGTGGAGATACCCTACTTTTAGAGGTGATTAGTGTGGAAGAGACGTTTCTAGAGCTATAAGTTACTCTAATATATGCAGCTAGCGTATGCCTTTTCACTAGCGTCGGAAAAAGCGTGTATTTGAATACTACCGTCGGAAAAATGAAAGAATACCCATGAACGATCACATCAATCACTTATTTTGTATTTGCTGTCTTTTTCTATAACAAACGTCTGTTATTTATAGAAAAAGACAGCAAATACAAAATAAGTGATTGATGTGATCGTTCATGGGTATTCTTTCATTTTTCGAACTGTACGTATATTATCTTCAATAAAGAAAGGTCTATGAATTTTTAAGTGTTTTAGAGCTGGAATATCTTTTAGAAAATTTAACCATTCATTTAAGAGTGTGGGGTCTAAGCTTTCATTCCACTGAATTTTTGAAAGCCAAATTTTTTGCATTATTATTTTTGCAGTCACCAGTGGCGGCTCGTGATTTTTACAATAGGGGAGGCTATACCTAACTGTAAAATATCTAGACAAATTTGCACTAGCAAAAAAATGCGCCAAAAAATGTAATTTAAGACCCCGTTTTTTGACCATTTTTTATTTACATTTCATAATATCATCCTAATTCATAATTTCATGATATCATATCATTTTAAAAATAGTTAGTCTAATTGTAAAAGTTTAATACCAAAGTTTGTGTCGTTTATTTGTTAACAATTCCATCTATTTGTAAATAGATACCTCGCATATCAAAATAAATACAGATTTGAAGTTTTGCAGTCCATACATAATGAAGCTTCAAATTTTTTAAGATACTCAACTGAATTTTTTTAATTCTAAACGCGGCCTACTGCAAATTCAAAAACACCATAAATTACCGATATTTTGCTTTGAGTTAGAGATATCGGAAAAAGTTATTTGAGCAAGTTGTTCCAAATATTATTATAACCCCACATACCAAATTTCATAACAAAATTCGCACTTTTAGATTTTTCATTAGATATTTTTAGTCAGGACCCTAAAATTCGTTGTCCCGAGACGCACGCAACCACGCAACGGAGCCGAGAAGCTATTCTGCCTCCCTTGGTATATCTCCGGGCAGCGTGTGATGGCACCGTAGATGCCACTGTTAGGAGACCGGGTCTCCTTAAACGCCTGCTGCGCTGCACGGAGCATTAGCAACGGAGACTGTTGGGCTTCTCGGCTCCGTGCTCCGTTCATGCATCTCGGGATAACCCAGGGTCCTGCCTACAATAATATGTAATAAAACTGAGACGCGATCATGCGTTCTAATGCTAATGCTCCGTACGTATGGATAATTAGTGATAATATGGAATTTACACGTTGTATAATAGTGAGAGTTGTACTTGTTGTTTTCGCGATTCATGATAAACAAAACAGTGTAGAGTGTGTAAAAAATTTATGGGGAGGCTGAGCCTCCCTTGCCTCCTCTGACGAGCCGCCACTGGCAGTCACTATTACAGGATTAATTAATCCCTTGGGGTCGAAAAAGCTTGCGATTATCGAGAGCACTTGTCACTTAGTGTAGGAATCTTTTATTCCAATTTCTGGTACTGAAATAGAGAAACTATCTAATTTAGAGTCCCAGCAAAGACCTAATATTTTATTAAAATGATTTTCTAGAGATATAACATATGTATTGTCAGTTGAAAATTGTGCAATATTTTCCAAAAATTGTCGTGAATTTGAACACCATTTGTGAAGAGATATGCCTGCCTTTTGTAGCAGTGCAGTGATTTGCTCATGCGCAAGTGTGAGTGTTTCAATACTATTTGTACCATATAATATGTCATCAATATAGCACGAATTTATGAGCATATCATGAGCGAGAGGATATTCTTCCTTATGCATGTTTGCGAGTTCAATTAAACATCGTATACTGAGAAAGGTAGCTGGTTTCGTTCCATAGGTAACCGTTTCTAATTGTATACATTTTAATGGCTCTGAGGGAGAATTACGCCACAAAATGTTCAACAAGAAAGTTTGGTTGGGGTTAATTCTGATTTGTCTAAACATCTTTTTTATATCAGATGTAAATACATACTTGAACAGTCTAAAATTTACTAAAGTGTCAAATAGTTCTGGTTGTGTGGTATAACCCTTTAAAATAATGTCATTAAGGCTAAAACCAGAAGTGGTTTTCATCGATGCGTCAAAAACTACACGCAAACGAGTTGCGAGAGAAGTGTCCTTTTCTACACTGTGGTGGGGTAAGAAATATTTGTTTTCTGAGTGTATATTTTGCAGAGACAAAGGAACATATTTTGCATGTCCTAATTCAACATATTCATCTATAAAAGATTTATATTGTTTATGTAGAGAATTATTTTTTGAAAATTTGTTTTCCAAATTTAGAAATCGCTTTCGAGCATTTGGAAAGAGTCACCCAATTTATTATTTTCATTAGGCGTGCATAGGGGTAAATATACTTGAAACTGTCCATTCGGTAGGATTTGTGTGGTGTCTTTAAATATTTCCTCAGCCTTTTCATCGTCAGGGCTTAAGCGTTTTATTTCGGGAACTTCTTCAATGTCCCAAAATTTTTGGAGAAGATTATTTACGTTGTCTTCTTCAGTGTGAGATTGAATAAAGAGGGAAATATTATTCGAGAGTGAATAATTGCAATTTGAGTGAGAATGCACGTTTTTCTTGGATGAAATTTGTGTAGATAGGTTGACAAAAATGACATATCCTAAATGAGTGTTTTGAAGCACTGGAAGACCTGCTCCAATATGAATTAAGCCATCTTTTAATAAATCACAGTAGATTTCTGCACCTAATAAGAGGTCGATTCTACCTGGGGAGGAGTAAGAGGGGTCACTGAGCTTTATGTCAGCTGGTATTTTTATTTTGCTACGATCTAGAGGTACCTGTGGTATTTTGCACGTGATTTCATCCAAAACTGCACATGATACTGTAAAGAATACTGTCACACCGGCCCTGACTATTGTCACAACGGCCGCTTTAATGGCTGGACAAGGTGCGATGTTTTGAAAAACAGCAGGGTGACCCGAATAGGGGTGAAATCAAGTGTTTGGGTAGCCAGTCGATGATGGTATTCCGTAAAAGAAAGATTTGTGTATTACCTAAATATTTAAAATAAATGTATTTACCTCTGCATTTTGCTTTTAAAATTTCTAACAAAGCAGCGGTAGGATATTATCCATGTGCTAACAAGTGTTAAGTCATATTTATACTTATTTAATAGTGATATTTGTTTAAAAACACAATAATAGTATAATTGTATGTGAATGTTTCGAGGGTTACAAAATAACAATGGAATTTTACTGCAAGAAGTGAACTTGCGAAGTGTTGTTACATTTCACGTGGAATATTATCGGATTTTGCACCAAATGCGACGTGTAAATAACATTTAATATACAGTGAATCGCCTGGGTGTTTTTATGTGGTGTTTTTGGAACAATTTGTGCTGTTTTCTTGCCAATTATGTACATGTGCCATATACTTGGAACAATAGGATGTCTTGGGACTGATTTTAAAGGAGTTGAACTGTATGTATTTATCAGATAGTTTATTTAATAGACATTAAAATATTTATCGTGGTGTATAAGCTATTCAAAGTGTAGCTAATAGACTTATATTTCGCGATTTTATTTTGAAAAAGGTTAGAATATTTATCGGAACATATTTATAAGCTATTCAAAGTGTAGTTAATAGACTTATATTTCGCGATATTTATAAGGATAGTACATAATATAAGCTAATCAACGTATAATATTAAGCTTATGCTTATGCTTATATTACCTTATTTAAGTTTGAGAAACTGTTCAACGTGTAGCAACAGACTTCTCTTTAATTAACTTCACAATTTTATTATATTAACAATTTATTATATTTATAAGCTATTCAAAGTGTAGATCATAGACTTATATTTCGCGATTTGATTTCAAAATAGGTTAAAATATTTATAAGAATAATACAAGTTATTCAACGTATAGTAATATACTTATATTTTGGAATATAAATTAAAAATAGGCAGTAACATTTATAAGGATATTATACTATAAGCTATTCAACGTATAGTAATAGACTTATATTTCGTGATATAAATTAAAAATTACATATTTAGCGATGTGTAAGCTATTCAAAGTGTAGTTAATAGCCTTATACTTCGGGATTTGAATTTGAAATAGATCAAAATATCTATAGGGAGATATAAACTATTCAACTTATAGTAATAGATTTATATTTCGCGATTTAAATTTAAAATAGATTAAAATATTTATAAGAATATAGACTGCGTTTGGGTTTCAATTAGATATGCTGACTTAAAGTGTAAACACTGCCGGTTTTTCCACATTTAATAAGGTATGCGTTATTATTATAACTTATAGACATGCATTTATAAATATTTAAAGTGTAGACGGCATAGTCGTAGAGTGTAAATGTCGTTTTCAAAATAGAGGTGACTGTGACTATCGCCTTAGTTTTTGAATATTCTTTTAAATCCTTAGTTGTTAATTTCTCGAATTATTTATTGATTTACATTAATAGCATTATTTTTAATTATTTATTGTCGTTACAATAATTTATATACTATGCAATAAAAACTAATAATCGAGAAAAGAGAAAAATTGATAAAGCGATTTTAATAACATACTGTTACTATCGGAACAAGTAGATGAGTTTTGAACATCTTTAACAGTTAAAATTTAATTTTAAATGTTTGGTAATAAATGTTTGAGAAATTTGAGCAGCCGATTCATTTAACCACTTGCCGGTAATTTGACAATCATAATACGTCACCTACTCATTGTAGATTAGTAATTTCAGAACTTAAAGTATTATTAATTTGTTTAAATCCGTCGATGGACGATTACGCATCGATACTATAGTGGAATAATAAACAGTGTTGCCGATTTTAACGCTTCCTTCGAAGTGGTATATCTGGTTGATTGGTGAACGCTCTGTATAAGCTATTCAACGTATAGAATTGAGTTTATATTGCCTTATTTAAGTTCGAGAGGTTGTTCAACGTGTAGCAACAACCTTCTCTCAATTTATCTTCGCAATTTTATTCGAAAAGCATTAGTATAAGTATTTACTATTATATAAATATAGTATATAAAAAGAAAACAAAAGCAATGGGCCAAAGGAAAGGATCCAGACTAAGTTCAAGTTCAACATCCGAATCTAGCAGTAGTAGTAACGACTATGATTACAAGATAAAACGGACAATATCATTTACATCATCAGGCAAGTTCCAAGATTCCCAGATCTAGAGAAACGAACATCGTTCAGGTAGTTTCATCAAGTGAAAGAGTCTCACACACTCCTCCACTACTCGAAATGTATGTTAGTGATAGACTCAATCGATTAGAGTTACTAGTCAAAAAAAAAAGCTCAAGCCCAACGATGCGGTTAATGGAACATTTGTGGAGCCCGAGTGCATTCCTGAATTTTTTTTGGAATGTTGGGATCTATTAGTGACTGCAACGAACTGTTGCCATGATATTCCACATGCAAAGTAGACTAAGTGGATTTGGCTAGAACAGGGTACAATAATTTGAATATATATCAGCTTAGTTGAATTAAGTGAAACTCAGATTCCACCTAGAGGCGTTGATTGTGTTGAAGATTAAAGTATTTCTTCTGATATTGGCATGTGTTATATAATTCAAATTTATCTGAAGAGCAAGCAGTAAAGCTCCTTGTCTTACTGAATTAATTTAGGTGCTGTTTTGCACTAAACACTAGTGAATTAGGTAAAACAGATATTCTTAAAATGCGAATCTATCTTACTGATGATCGTCCTGTCGTGTATCGTCCTTATGATTTGTCTTACAATGAACGAAAAGTTGTACAGACTACTGTAGATGATTTACAGGCTAAGGGAGTAATTTAAGAATGTAGTTCACCATATTGAAGTCCGATTCTATTAGTCAAAAAGAAAAATGGAGAAAATCGAATGTGTGTAGATTATCGTGCATTGAATTCGAAGACTGTTAAGGATCGATTTCCACTTCCACGTGCAGACGAGTTCTTAGAAAAATTAAAAGATTGTATGTATTTCACGAGTTTGAATTTGGCAAGTTCTCCGAAACGTAATTGAAGCTCTAAAAGGCGCAGGATTGCCATTGCGTCTGTCGATGTGTCAGTTCTTTATGGAAAGGATAGACTATTTGGGACATGAAATCAGCTCCGATGGAATACAACCTGGTAATCAAAAAACAAAAGCAATTGAACGATTTCCAGAACCTGTTGATGTCCACAACACACGCCAATTTTTAGGTTTGTCAAGTTACTCCAGAAAAAATATAAAGGACTTTGCAAGACCTTTGACACTTCTCACGAAACAAAAAAAAATGTCAAATTTTTGTATGGGGTGACGAACAACGTGTAGCTTTCGAAACCCTAAAAAAAGTGACTTCCGAGGCCTGTCCTTGCTGTTTACAATCCTGAGTTAGAAACTGAAGTACATACAGATGATTCAAAGTGGGGCATTGGAGGGATTTTACTTCAGAAACAAACAAATGGCACTTTATGTACTTTTCAAGGCAGACCACAAAGGAAGAACAAAAATACCATTCTCACGAGTTAGAAACCATGGCGGTAGTAAACTCATTAAAACATTTTCGAATATTTTACATCGGAATCCACTTTAAGGTGGTCACAGATTATAATGCAGTGCGGACAACATTGACCAAGAGAGATATAATTCCCAGAATGAAGAATGGTGATTAACCATTCAAGAATTCACTTTCGATATTAAATACCGTCCAGGTACAAAAATGTTCCATGCGGATGATCTAAGCAGAGATACTGTCGCAAAAATTCCAGAGGAGGCACACACGTTTGAGATAAACCTTGTAAACATCGATCAAGAAGATTGAACCTTACATGCCCAACTAAAAGATGAAAGATGCAACACTATTATAGATCTGCTATCGAAATCTCTCTCAGATACGAAAGAGAAAGATATCCATCAAAACTACTGCATCGTAAACAATCGACTATATCGAAAAACTTCAGAAGGCTAAAGGTGGGTTGTTCCAAGGCAAGCCCGCAGGCAGGTTGTTTTGCATTATCATGATGAAACTGGTCACATGTCAGTAGAAAAGACTATTTCGGCAATATCTCAATTATACTGGATCTCAGGTATGAGAAGATATGTTAAGAAATACATTGGATGTTGTCTAGAATGCTTATATAATAAGTAACCTGGTGAAAAACAAAAACCTGGACTTGTGCATTCTGTTGAGAAGGTTGCAGTACCTTTTGATACACTGCATATAGACCATCAAGGTCCATTTGTAAACTCAAAACGAAGGAACTCTTATCTCATTGTCATTGTCGATGTTTTCACTAAGTTCGTCTTTATGAAGGCTGTGCAGTCCACCAAAGTTACCCCGGTGATTACTTTTTTGAAAAGTGCAATTGAAAACTTTGGTGTTGCAAGAAGAATAATTAGCGATGGAGGTTCTTGCTATACTTCCCAACGATTCAAGGATTATTGTACATCACTTAATATAAAACATGTTCTAAATTCCACTGCTGCTCCTAAAGTAAACGGACAAGTGGAAAGGTATAATTGTACAATAGTTGTTCTTTATCATCCTGCAGTGAAGACGAGATTACTTGAGATGAATTCGTTCCAAATTGGGGATTGAATTCAATAAAGAATTCAACCACAGGAAAAAACGCCCTTCGAAGTAATGTTGGGTTACCAACCAAGAGGTATAGCCGATGCTGTTCTGGCCAACGAAGTGTCATTACAGGAGGCAGACCTCGAAAATATGTGCGGATGTCAAACGAATGACTGATCCAAACCAGGTCAAATAAAAGCAAACATTTGACAAAGTGATTGAATTCAACGAAGAATTCAAGCGGACGTCAAATGAATGACTGATGCAAACCAGGTCAAATAAAAGCAAACATTTGACAAAGTCATTGAATTCAACGAAGAATTCAAGCGGACGTCAAAAGAATGACTGATCCAAACCAGGTCAAATAAAACCAAACATTTGACAAAGTGAATGAATTCAACGAAGAATTCAAGCGGACATCAAACGAATGACTGATGCAAACCAGGTCAAATAAAAGCAAACATTTGACAAAGTGATTGAATTCAAGGAAGAATTCAAGAGGACGTCAAACGAATGACTCCCTAAATATTCTGGTCCTTATGTCATTAAAAAGGGTTTTAGATCATGATCGTTATGTAATCGAGGATCCTCAAGGTTCCGTGAGATCTCACAAGAAATATGAAGATGTGACATCTATCGATAAGATGAAATCTTTCAATATTGGCGTCAGCTCTGAATCAGAAGAGGATTTAGATCCTAACGAAACAGATCTCAAGGATAGCTGGCAACAGAACTCTACGAAGCGAGTTCTTAGACCACGGCTCTTCTCACCTAAAGTAAAGGGTTTAGAGAAGGTAAGTTCTAAAGAAACGAACTTATAGGAGTCCTAACGAAACGGATCTCTAAGATAGATGGTCACAAGAGTTCAAACGAAACGAACTCACCAGAGTTCAAACGAAACGAACTCACAAGAGTTCAAGCGAAATGAACTCACAAGAGTTCAAACGAAACGAACTCACAAGAGTTCAAACGAAACGAACTCACAAGAGTTCAAGCGAAATGAACTCACAAGAGTTCAAACGAAACGAACTCACAAGAGTTCAAACGAAACGAACTCACAAGAGTTCAAACGAAACGAACCTACAAGAGTTCAAACGAAACGAACTCGCAAGAGTTCAAACGAAACGAACTCACAAGAGTTTAATCGAAACGAACTCACAAGGGTTCAACCGAAACGAACTCACAAAAGTTCTAACGAAACGAACTTGTAAGAGTCCTAACGAAACGGATCTCTAAGATAGCTGGCCACAAGAGTTCTAACGAAACGAACTTATAAGAGTCCTAACGAAACGGATCTCTAAGATAGCTGGTCACAAGAGTTCTAACGAAACGAACTTATAAGAGTCCTAACGAAACGGATTAAGATAGCTGGTCACAAGAGTTCTAACGAAACGAACTTGTAAGAGTCCTAACGAAACGGATCTCTAAGATAACTGGCCACAAGAGTTCTAACGAAACGAACTTATAAGAGTCCTAACGAAACGGATCTCCAAGACAGCTAGCAACAGAACTCTTACGAAACGAGTTCTTAAAGAGTCCTAGGCGAGTTCTAAAGAACCGAACTTATAAGGGTCTTAACGAAACGGATCTCTAAGATGGTTGACCACAAAAGTATAAGAAACGTGCTCTTAGACCACGGCTCTTCCAACCCAAGATAAGGGGTTTGGAGAGGGCAAGTTCTAACGAAACGAACTTATAAGAGCTGTTTTCTTACTATAGGTACCTATTGCATGTTTTGCTTAATGTAATTTACTAAAGAGGCGAACTTTAAGAGTTGTTTTCTTATTGCAGGTGTTGCATATTTTAGAAGCGAACTTATAAGTCTCATACTCTTATCTTACAACTTTTAGAGTTGTTGTCTTGCTATTGGTATAGCATGTTTACCTATTGCATGAAATTTACTACCTGTAGAGTGTAGGTCTTAAGTTAAGTTACTATTTCAGGTCCAAATTAAGATGAACTGGCTGTATGACTCCTGTTATTAGCTTAATGTAAAATTATTACATCGTAATGTTTATTATTAATTTAATATGCCATTATCAATATGTCATATGCCTTGTTTATTTCATCAGTCGTGACTTTTGAAGTTAACATGATTATTTCTGATCTAGGTACATCAGTGGCATGGAATCCACGGGGACGTGGATAAGGGAAGCGTGGCCGACTGTAAAGAATATTGTCACACCGGCCCTGACTAATGGCTGGACAAGGTGCGATGTTTTGAAAAACAGGAGGGTGACCCGAATAGGGGTGAAATCAAGTGTTTGGGTAGCCAGTCGAGGATGGTATTCCGTAAAAGAAAGATTTGTGTATTACCTAAATATTTAAAATAAATGTATTTACCTCTGCATTTTGCTTTTAAAATTTCTAACAATACTTTAAATTTCATATCTTTGTTTTTATATGGGAAAAATTCAATATTTACCATTTCATTTGAGATGGAACAATTTTGAGAGATTGTGGATATTTGTAATTTTTTATTAGTAGTAGTGTAATTTAGTTTATTTACTAAATCTTTTGTTACAAAGCTCGATTGGGATTCATTATCGAGAAGACATCTCGCGTGTACAGGTTGTCCACTTTTAGAGTAAATTGTTACCAGCGCTGTGGCTAGCAAAACTTCGGTTTTTGGAGTGAAAGTTGAGAGAGAAGAGATGCAAGATGAATTTTGAATTTGTGAGTTTGAGAGTTGACAATTTTCATTTGTCTGAGTGCTTAAGTGGGTAGAAGTGTTTGGTGATTCATTATATGAATGTGAAGTATTGTTTCTTTGAGTGACTTGGGCATTATTATTCCTTTGAGGAACATGGAAATGATTTTGAGAGTTATGTGGTGCACTATGGCGAGTTTGTGAATCACCCTGTATACTTGAGGGTAATTGAGAGGTTTGTGTTGCATTAAAGCGTGTTTGTTGCCTATTGGCGTGACTTTGATTATCGTCATGTGAATTTGAAGCAGTTTGAATGTTTCGAGTGGGAGAGAATGAATTATTTTCATGAGTGCGAGAAAAATTGTTTTCATCATGGAGGAGTGTATTGTGTTTTTTATTGCAAATTTTACATGTGTATTTAGAGATACATTGATTAGTAAAATGCTTAGTGCCAAAACAGTTTCTGCAAAGCTGTGCTTGCTTTACAAAATTAAATCTTTCTCGAGAATTTGAGTCTTTAAATAAGTTACACTGATATATTTTATGACCAGTTTGTTTACAAAATATGCAATTTTCATATCTAGATTTATTATCATTTATAGTGGATATATGAGCAGTTTTTTGAGTGGTTTTATTATTGGACTTTGACTGAGTGTCAGCGTAATTAAGTTTTTCTAAAACATCGCATCTTTCTTCTAAAAAGTCAAAGAACTGTGTAAGTGTTGAAACATTCCTAGAACCTACTTCATATTCGAAAGCCTTGTGAGAAGCAAAATCTATTCTTTCTAAAAATATTTCTATTAAGAGCGAGTCCCAATGTTCAATTGGAACTTCGAGGTTACCAAGAGCTTGAAGCGTTTGCTTCGTTTGTACAAGAAAATCTCTAAGTACTTGTGGAGTGCATTTGACTAGAGATGGAGACTTTAGCAACTTTTTTATTAGAGTACTAATGACTCGTGATTTGTCATCATATCTCTCTTGTAGAGTTTTTATAGCGATAGCAAGATTAGCGTCTATTACCTCTAAACTGCTAATTAAGTTTAAAGGTTCTCCTTTGAGAAATGATTTTAAGTATATAAATCTTTGTATATTATTTAAACTTGAGTTATTTAAAATTAGAGTTTCGAATAGTTGAAAAAATTCATTGAATTCAGAAAAATTGCCGGTAAAATTTTTTATGCTTATTTCGGGCAGCTTCGCACTGGAAACAGCATTATTGTTTGAACTACGTGCTTCATTTTCTGTTGAGTTTAATTCTATTATTTTTCTTTGTAAACCTTTGAGTGCGTTTGTAACGATTAGTTATTACCATCGTTACTAAAATATTTATTCCAATAGGAACTAAGTATGCAACCAACTTTACTGACACTTGTATTGAAAGTTGCAGTTGATCGACGACAAAGTTGGTAACTTTTGGGGAATTCGGAATCTAGAAGTTGGTTTGTGTGTCGATACGGTTTCCGGCTGACGTGATTTTCATTGCAGAAGGGGCTGTTCGTCACTTCAATCTCGGCTTTTGTTGAAACAACAAACCAATCTCGCACCAGTGGCCATTACAAAGAATAGAAAATTTTGGTTGAAATGTTTTAATAGAATATTAGTTTACGTGAGAAGGAGTTGTTTTGTTCTTGGTTGTTAAGTGTTTTGGAAAAGAAGAGTTTTTGTTTTACAATACCTTTTTTTTTGAAGAGTAATGGGTATGTATTAAAGAAATGATGTTTTTTATTCCTTAAATAAAAAATAACCCTGTTATTCATTCTCAATATCTTACATGTATTATCTTTAAATTAATTGTTATTCTTCAATCATCAGATTTGCAATATTTCAATACCATCGCACTTATTTTTCTACAGAGAAAACAATTCTTTCTAACTACATACTTCCAGTTCAAAATCAGTTTGGAATCAATGACCATTCTCATTCTCTCCTTTATATAACTCCTTAAAGTAATCTTGATTACCAGATTCATATTTACTTGTTCAAATACTTCCTTATATTCGTTTAAAAAGGCTCTTTCCAGTCAAGGATAATCAAGGTCAATGACATTTCAAGCATGTACATTAAACTTCATTTTTTTTCTTAGATTTTTTCTCTGTCAAGTTCTGATAAGGTGGTACACCTTTTTGCAGAGGCCCTGTTTCTTGTGTGGTCAAGGCAATCAGCTGATCAAGGTTTGTTTTTTTAGCCACTGGTGGAGACCAAGATTAAGTCCTAGGTTTTGGAAATGGAATAGACAATCATTTTGGGTTCTTTTGGCATTGGATGGATTTTAGTTTTTGTTTTTTTTTTGGAGATAGATAGTTTTCCTGGTGCTAGGAAGTACCTCCTTGTCGCACCTCATCTACGTACCTTCTGGTTGGTGAGAAGTACTCCCTCTACGGTAGGGAAAACCGGAAGATACCTTACTTGGCTCTCCCCGTATCAACTTATCCGGAGTTTGGAGCAGCCACAGGCCTACTTTTTGTAGAAACGACAGGTTTTTATTACAAAAATTTATATCTTCAATTCTTTTACATAATTTTTTCAACTTTAACATTCTTTAATAACATAAATAACCTTAATAATCATATAAATTCATTTTTCTAAATCGATTCACTTTATCATATTCAATATTTTTCTTTTCAACAAATTTTATGTCATTTTCATTATTGTATCTTTTATTTAAAATAGTCCAGAGATCATAACCTATCTGGTAAGATAATGTGCACAATATCTAGGGTTATTACATTACCTCTTTAATAATATTTATTGCAGAAGTATTGTCCGGTTTGTCATTCCGATCAGATGCGGGATTGTCAACCAATGTTGTAATACTCCTTAATAATAAGTTTTGTACATGCATATTTAGATCAACTAACTGTCTTGGTATAATAAATTCAATACATTTTTCTTTTTCTACTGTAATATCTGTGTTATAGACAGGAGCGTACTAGCCTAGTACGTCAGGTGGTTAGCTAGTTTGTATAAATTGTATATAGGGGTTATAGGTATTTTTTTTCATTAAACTTGTTGGTTGTACATACTTATATGTTTTATTATCCTACCATTTTAATAGTATTAGTTAGGTACAGCAATACAAGTCACTCGGCGAAGAATTCATTCAATCCTTCCCTGGCGCTCTCATACGTTCTGAGTAATATCTTCTCGGTCAGTATTCCTCTTCTTTTCATCCCTTCTTATTTCTAATTTATTTTCTATAACACTTCAGTACTTCATTAGGTATTGTCTTATCTCGGGTGTGCAAACTCGGCCTAACCCTATCCTGAGTCCCACTTATCAAGTCTCTTGAATTACCAGCTAGCCTATTTCCGAAAAACTTTAGTCATTTATTAAGCTACCCCATTCAAACAGAAAACTATCCGTTACAATTGGCGCTTGCCAACGTGGTACCCGACTTCTCAATAAGACAGTATCTATCTTCTTTTATTTTGTTGTTTTCGTTGTAAACTTTTCTAGTATCTATCTGGTCCATTGTTGTATATTTTGTAATTATATAGAGATACGTTTTTGATTCCTTTTGTACGTTATTTGGAAAATACACTAGTGCACTTGTGTTGCTGTGTTGGTACTATTTCAACTTAATTTAAATTAAAAATTGTAAATCTTGGGTAGGATAATATTTGAATAGGTATATTGGTTTGACATTATTTCATTCTGATTATTTTTGAAAAATTTTGAATGATTTATTTTTTTGATATCTAGGTACATTACTACTTTTGATTTAGGTGCAGCCACAATATACTACAGTTAGCTAAATTTTTGCTTACCATACCTATATATAATTTACAAAGTTTTCATTTTTTTATATACATTTTCGTTTAAACATTTACTTAAATTATTTTAAATATCTACCCCAAATATACAGGGTGTAACGAAAATACAGGTCATAAATTAAATCACTTATTCTGAGACCAAAAATAGTTCGAATGAACCTAATTTACCTTGGTACAAATATACACATAAAAAAAGTTACAGCCCTTTGAAGTTACAAAATAAAAATCGATTTTTTCGAATATATCGAAAACTATTAGAGATTTTTTGTTGAAAATGGACATGTGGCATTCTTATGGCAGGAACATCTTAAAAAATAATTATAGTGAAATTTGTGCACCCCATAAAAATTTTATGGGGGTTTTGTTCCCTTAAACCCCCCCCCCCCAAACTTTTGTGTACGTTCCAATTAAATTATTATTGTGGTACCATTAGTTAAATTCAATATTTCTAAAACTTTTTTGCCTCTTGGTATTTTTTCGATAAGGCAGTTTTTATCGAGTTGCGTCTTCTTTTTTAATATGTTTACATAAAAATTTTATGGGGGTTTTGTTCCTTTAAACCCCCCAAATGTTTGTGTATGTTCCAATTAAACTTTTAATGCGATACCATTAGTTAAACACCGTGTTTTTAAAACATTTTTGCCTCTTTGTATTTTTTTGAGAAGGCACTTTTTATCGAGATATTACTTCTTTTTTAATATGGTTCAAAATATACCTAAAAATGTAAATCATAAATAAATTTTCATATTATTAACAAGTCTCCATAATCGTACTTAGCCATATACAAATATGTAGTGGATTTGACAAATATTCAAAATATCTCGATAAACACTGACTTTTCGAAAAAGTACTGAGAGGCAAAAAAGTTTTTGAAATATTGTGTTTAACTAATGGTACTACAATAATAATTAAATTGGAACGTACACAAAAGTTTGGGGGAGTTAAAGGAACAAAACCCCCATAAAATTTTTATGGGGTGTCCAAATTTCACTATAATTTTTTCTTAAGATACTACTACCATAAGAATGCCACATGTCTATTTTCAATAAAAGATCTCTAATAGTATTCGACATATTGAAAAAAATCGATTTTCATTTTGTAACTTCAAAGGGCTGTAACTTTTTTTATGTGCACATTTGTACTAAGGTAAGTTAGGTTCAATCGAACTATTTTTGGTCCCAGAATATGTGATTAAATTTATGACCTGTATTTTTGTTACACCCTGTATATCTCGGTTATATTTGGTTTGTCGGTTTATTAGGTCGTTAGTTTAGCAGCTCGTCGGTTGAGCAGCTCGTTTAGTAGATTGTCGGTTAATTGGGTCGTTAGTTTGTTGGGTTGGGTTCGGTTTGTCGTTGTTGGGTTGGGTTTATTGTTACTAAATTTTTCCTACCACCATGTGTACCTTTCAGCCAGAGCATTTGTTAGTTAAGGAGGTAGATTATGAGCTGAGGATAAGGGAAATAGAGGTTGAAGAATCCGCTAAATGTGATAAAAAACGCAGTCTATTGCGTGGTGCTCTTAAACAAGAGCAATGAAATAGGAGTTTCCGTCAAATTTCAGCTGCAGCTATCCCTTTCCTAGAACAACAACAGGGAATAAATGAGACAATTGAGGATTTTACTCAAAAGATATCCAATTTTAGAGGGACTGTCCATGATAGCATGTATTCTAGATACATTTCACGTCTTGCTCATATCTCTGGTCGTGTCCATTTATTATGTTGCTCAGATGAGGAGCAACAACTTTACAAACGCTCTATGTCCATTAGGATTCTCAGTCTAGAAGGTGAACTCGATTCTAGAGTAAATCCTATAGCCACGTCCACTCCTGTTTCTTCGGTTCAAGCCACTAATTCCTTGTTACATCCCAAGCCTGTGCAGGTACATAAGTGGTTTCGTTTTCTGGTGAAGGTCATTATGACCAAGTAATTTAATTTTTAGATAGGGTAGAATGTCTTCGTGTTTCAAGATGTGTGAGTGAAGAGGATCTTTTTTCAACTTCTGCTGAATTATTTACAGGCCATGCTTTTACATGGTTTATGAACAACCGTGGTAGCTTTACCACTTGGACTGATTTGGCTCAGAAACTAAAATCCGATTTTCTGCCTTATTCTGTCCAAACTGATCTCTTAGATGAGATCAAGAACCACAAGCAGAAACCTGGAGAATCAGTGACTATGTTTATTAACACTATGTTGGGTATGTGTAGTCGTTTAGATACTCCTTTAACAGATAATGCAAAAATTAAGATAATTTTAAAATGTTTGCTACCTTTTTATCATGCCCAATTGGCACTGGTTGATATAGCCACTATCGAAGACCTGACAGATAAGTGTAAACGGTTAGAGGAAACTCTATCCTGGTCTTTTCATCCTCCTACAACATCTAATTCTGGTGCTGGATTTAACTATCACTCCTCGAGAAATCGTTCTTGGTAATCTAGACCCCATACACCGAATGTGTCTGTGACTACTTATTCTTTTTCTTGCTGGAATTGTCAGGGGGTTGGTCACGCATTTCGTGATTGTACCAGACCCCAAACACGGATTTTCTGCCACGGTTGTGGTAGAGAAAATACTCTTAAACGTAACTGTTTTAAGTGTTCGGGAAACAAGCATGCAGAGGCTCGTACCCTGAGCGTTCCTCAAACAGCGGCCCCATCAGGGAATATGACCGCAGCTGTAGACGAAGCTTCAGGTCCAATACCCGCCAGCAGCTCAAACACACCCTCTCAGGAAGGAAGAAACACTCCCAACCAGAGGCCAGCACGCAAACCGAAGTCAGGAAAAAAGTAAGTGTTAGTGACCCTTCAGTTGACTCGTACGGTTTGCTTGATCGTAGATTATCCCCTTCAGTCTTAAATTGGAATTTTAGTAATAAGCATAATCGAGACAAGGAAACAGTTCCAAATTCTATACCAGGTTGTAAGTTTGTAAATAATAATAATATGTCTATGTTAGTACCAGATAATTTTGAAAATAAATCAGATATTTTGGATTTTGATATAAATTCTTTATTAGTTAGGAAACATAATGACAACCGACCTTATCTTGAAATTGAAATATTAGGACAATCGTGTTTAGCTCTATTAGATAGTGGCTCGAACATTTCTTTAATAGGTTCGTATTCGCTGAAATTATTAGAAAATACTGATATTAATGTCATGCCTATTTCTTCTTTACAAGTCTCTACTGCGGATGGTGCTATCCAGTCAATTACAGGTAAATTTGACACAGAAATCGTAGTTGCCAATATTCGCAATGGTTACATTTTATGTTATACCTTCAGTTAAAAATTCTATAATTCTTGGCATGGATTTCTTGAATGCATTTAATAGTACACTAAATTTCTCAGATTTTTCGTTGTTTATATCTTCCTTTAATGTCGCCGCTGTAAGTGCCATTCGTGAGTTCTCTAGTCTGTCTAGTATAGAACAAAACCAGTTATAAATTTTCATCCATTTCTTCCAAAGATAAATTAGGTCGTACACATTTAATATCTCATACTATCGAAGTGAACACTTCAACTCCGTTTAGACAATATCAATATCCCATACCTCAGGCTTGGCAAGCAGATTTGGGTAAAGAAATTGATTCGATGCTCTCTCTAAACATTATCGAACATTCGAATTCTTCATATTGTTCGTCGTTATGGTTGACGAAAAAGAAGGATGGATCATTCCGAGTATGTTTTGATGGTCGTAACTTAATAGTATCACTACTAATAGAGATGCTTACCCCATCTCTTGGATAGATATAATTTTGAGCAAACTCCAGAATGCCAAATATATCTCTTCTATCGATTTATCCAAAGCCTTCTTACAAATTCCGTTGAGTGAAGAGAGTAAAAAGTATATTGCTTTCGCTGTCAGTGGTAAAGGTTTATTTCAGTTCGTCACGATGCCTTTCGGTCTAGTTTCAGCTCCTCAAACAATGTGTCGTTTAATGGACTTGGTTATTGGTCCACAACTCGAACCATTCGTATTCTATTATTTAGATGACATCATAGTTGTTACTCCTGATTTTTCTTCACATATTGAAATATTGGAGAAATTATTTTCACGCCTTAAGGGGGTATTAGTACGCTATGGTCAAAATAGGCGGCGAATTTGTAAACTAACGTTTAACAATTCTTTGAATAGATGGCAGCACGTACATATATTCTATTATTAAATTTAGTTCTCTGAACAACACCGCATTGATGCTACGCACTCTAAGTTACGATTCGGCACATTTCGCTCTCAATCGTACTTTGTATTTACATACGACCGTTTTTAATCCTTTCTTTACCTGCCTAGGGTAAATTGTCATTAATAGATAATAAACGTTCATTCACTTGGAAATAGTTTATTATTTAATATTGTATTTACAGACGGCAATTCGTAATTCTTTACCTGCTCAAAAAGATTGATTTCAAACTAAAGAAATTTGCAATTATTTGAAATACAAATAAGTGCCTATCTAAATGACCAAAAAAGAATTATGCTAATTCTCAGAATGAAGATCGAGTATAAAATTAGTATTTTTAATAAATGTAAAATACGTAAGTCAATTGAAAAACAGCGTCACTACAAACTTTTTTCATATTGAATGTTTTATCAACAAGAGAAGTTTTTTCCTCGGAAAATTTCACATTTTCATTTCATTTCTCATTTCAATATGCGAGACAGAATAATAATTAGCCTAATGAGCCACTTACTTAAAACATTTTTAAAAGTGATATACGGCAGAATATATAAAAAATACGAAGAACGAGTATCATGGACAAGGATTGGATTCCGAAATGCCTTGCCCTTAGGCACCCGAGAGGCTTTATTGAATGTCCAAGTGCTTATGCAGAGGTGCAGATATGTCAACTGTGACGTACCTATATATTTGTTTTATCGACTACAAAAAGGCATTTGATAGAGTACAACATGATAAGCTCACATACTCATCATAACCATCTTGGAGGAAACTGGATTAAATGATAGATCTAAACAACATTAGATATCCCGACGACGCAGTAGTTTTTGCAGATAGCCTAGATGATTTGCAAAGAATAATGCCGCGCATATAAGACATAAGTAGTGAACATGGAATTTCAATACGAAAAAAAAAAAGAAAGTAATGGTAGTCATTAAGAGCGAAATATATTACATACACGGCTTTTGGTTAACCAACAACCAATTGACAGAGTGGACAGCTACACATACCTTGGTACCTACATAAACAGTCAATGAGACCACTCTAGTGAAATAAAACAACGCATAGGAAAAGCGAGATCAGCGTTCATAATGATGAAGTCTCGTTTCAGAAGTCACATTTACCACTTGTTCACAAAATTTCTATTATCAGATCCTATGTATTTTTTAGATTATTATACTGAGTAGAAGCCTGGACTCTTTCCGAAACTTCTTTAAGAAAACTCAAGGCATTCGAGATGTGGTATTACAGTCGCATTTTAAGAATTTCGTGGATGGGTCGTGTGACTAATGTTGAGGTCTTACGTAGAATGGGCAAGGAATGCGAGATTATTAACACACATTATTATCAAAGAGCGCAAAGTAGAATATCTTGGCCATGTTATGAGGAATGAACAGAGATTGCCGCTACTCATTCTTCAGGGCAAGGTATTGGGAAGAGAGGACCAGGGAGAAGAAGAATATATCTGAGAAACTGGTTCAATACCTACATCGACAAACAGACTATTCCGAATAGCAGCATGCAAAGTTAGGATAGCCATGCTGATCGCCAACATTCGGAACGAATAAGCACCGTGAGAAGAAGAATATCTCATTTTAAATTCTTCTTCTTCTTCATGTGCCTCGTCCGTTGCGGACATTGGCACGTTAGTCCAAACCATTGGCGTAAGTTTTGAAGCCACGAGTGTCTTCTTCTTCTGGGTCCACGTTTGCTCTCTATTTTACTCTGTATTGTCAGTGGCAGTATACGATATTTATCATGTCTCATAATATGATCGAGGTATTCAGGTTTCCGTTTCTTAATTGTGAAAGAGATTTCTTATTTTTGTTTTCTCCTCAGCGCAATACCTCTACGTTGGTAGTATGAGTCGTCCAGGACATTTTGAGGATAAGTCGGTACACCCACATTTCGAATTCCTCTAGCTTTTTCATTAATGTTTCCGTTATTGTCCAGGCCTCTGCTCCATACAGCAAGACCGGAAAGATATCATTTTAACAGCCGTATTTTTAGTGGGATAGATATGTCGAATTTGATAAAAATATATTTCTCATGTTATTAGATGTTGCTCTGGTCTTTTCAATTCTAGATCGTATTTCGGTTGTTTGATCCCATTTCGAGTTGACGACTGTTCCAAGGTATACATATGAGTGTAATGTGTAGTGTGTGTGTTGGGTAAATGTCTTGTTACTTAGCAAAGTCGAAGTCATTGTTTTTGCAAAGAAACGCTAATTGTATCCGAACGTCTGCGGTCCCTCCGGTGAGTACCGATCCCACAAGGAGAGAAACTATTTTCATTTATTAATTTTTGATAAATGAAAAATTCTCCACCAAGGTGAGATTCGAACTCACGACCTTTAGGTCCAAAGGTAGGCGTTCTTACCACTGAGCCACAGACGGATTACAATCATGATTGAAACTCAAACAAAGTCCAAAATATTTACTGGCAGGGGGAGGGGCCACTTTTCTAAACCACTTTTCTAAACAAAGCCACGTGATTCGTGGTTCTATTATATTTTGACCTAACGTGATCGAGGAGTTTTCGTCCATGTTTATCATAATTTTTGTTTTATTATAACTCATCCTCAGTCCTATTTTTTCGGCTTCATCGTTTAATTCTTCTAGCATGGTTTTTAATGCTTCTTTTATATCAGCGATTAAGATTATATCGTCCGCATATCGTAAGTAAATTTTTTTTTAAGACATCTTCCAGCGCTTGATTAAATAGTTTTGGAGATATTGTATTCCTGTCTAACTCTTCGTTTTAGTTGAACTGGTTCTGTTCCTACATATACATAATTTTATTCTAGTTGAGGCATTCCTATATATGTTCTCTATCAGGTCTGTATAACTGTACCTATATCAGGTATCAGGAGTTTATTGTGGCCCAATGTTCTACATTCTACACATAGTCCTGTCGCCAGGGGGGGTACAACGGCCTCCTGTATTCAGATGGACTTACCCAAGTTTTTTTTATGTATTTTGACCTGTAGAACACGAATTTTTTGGGTAACAGTTGATCCGGATGTCGAAAAGATTGTTATAAACCAAGAAGTTGAGGAATCACATAACAGCGATTTCTCGCAAAACAAAACATTTTTTTGTATTTTTTGGACCATTTTAACCAAAAAATGTTTCTACAAATTTTTTCGTAGGATGCATAGTTTTCGAGATAAACGAGGTTGAACTTTCAAAAAATCGAAAAATTGGTATTTTTGAACCCGAAAAACTTTTGATTAAAAAATAAAATAGCAATTCTGCTTACCGCATTTGAAAGTTCAAGTCAAATTATATCGGTTTTAATTATTTGTATTGCCAAAAATGTATTATTTTATTGTTAAAACAAAGCTATAAACACCTAGTGCTTGAGTGATGTTTCAATGATTTCTCATTTAAAATCGAACGAGTACGTAGAGGAGGTAAAAGTGCAAGCGGGGCTATTTCTAAGTAGCATGCAATAAAACGCATGTATTAGGCACGGGAAACAGTATGTGTTTATAGCTTTTTTTAACAATCAAAAAATAAATTTGTAGCAATACAAATATTCAAAACAGATATAATTTGACTTAAACTTTTAAAGGCGGTAAGCAGAATTGCTATTTTATTTTTTATTCAAACGTTCTTCGGGTTCAAAAATTGCAATTTTTCCATTTTTTGAAAGTTCAACCGCGTTTATCACGAAAACTATGCATCCTACGAAAAAACTTGTAGGAACATTTTTTGGTTAGAATGACCCAAAAAATACAAAAAAATGTTTTGTTTTGCGAGAAATCGCTGTTATGTAATTCCTCAACTTCTTTGTTTATAACAATCTTATCGACATCCGGATCAACTGTTACCCAAAAAATTCGTGTTCTACGGGTCAAAATACATAAAAAAAACTTGGGTAAGTCCATCTGAATTAAGAAGGCCGTTGTACCCCCCCTGGCGACAGGACTAACAATAAAACGCTTTTTCAAAGTCACAGCGTCACTACAATAACAATTTTTTTCATATCGAATGTCAACACGGGAAGTTTTTTTCCTCGGAAAATTTTACATTTTCATCTCATTTTTAATTCTTCTTCTTCATGTGCCTTGTCCGTTGTGGACGTTGGCTATCATCATAGCAATTTTAATTTTGTTTACAGCGTCTCTATAATTCGATCGATGTTAGTCCAAACCATTGGCGTAAGTTTTGAAGCCATGAGTGTCTTCTTCTTCCGGGTCCACGTTTACTCTCTATTTTACCCTATATTATCAGCTGCAGTATACGATATTACATGACCGAGGTGTTCACGTTTTCGTTTTTTAATTGTGAAAGATATTTCTTTTTGTTTTCCAATTCGGCGCAATACCTCTTCGTTGGTGGTGTGGGTCGTCCAGAATATTTTGAGGATACGTCGGTACACCCACATTTCGAATACCTCTAGCCTTTTCGATAATGTTTCCGTTATTGTCCAGGTCTCTGCTCCATACAACAAGACTGGAAATACATAGCATTTTAGCAGCCGTATTTTTAGTGGGACAGATATGTCGCAATAATTGAATATATTTCTCATGTTAAATGTAGCTCTGGCCTTTTCAATTCTACATCGTATTTCGGTTGTTTGATCCCATTTAGAGTTGACGACTGTTCCAAGGTATACATATAATTCTACGTGTTGAATTGGTTTTTTATTTTCAATTGTCTGGCAGGTTTTTGAGTTTTGCTCACCAGTGTCCATTTTTTGTTTTATTTATGTTGAAGGTTAAATTCTCTTTTTTCACTCGCTCTTTGTAGGTACCCGGGTATGACAGGCCTGTCCATAAGATGCTGAAGTTAATCGATACTGCTAGCAACCACAACTGTATCGTCTGCATATCGGTTTATCTAATAATTATTACTCCAGTAAATTTCAATATGTTTTTTCACTTACGGAAATATTTGACATAAATTAATCAATGATTATACAATATTGTTTTGTCTACAATTTTTTTATTAGGATAATGCCTCAACAAATACTAATAATGGCCACTGGCATGTGTAATGTGTGTAAAAATGTCGACGTCATCGTCTTTACAAAGAGACGCTAATTGTATCCGAACAATGCATTATTTGCGGCCCTATAAAAATTAAATTTGCTAGAAAGTGAATAAAACTGAAATTGCTTTTAGATCCGCCCCACATAACATACTAGAGCTTACTTACGTTATCTATGTATTATGTCAAAACTAGTATAATCCCCCAGTAAACACTTTGAGACATTTTGAGCCTCGTTTAACTTTCAACCATTCGTATAACGTCACGGTTTCAAGCATAAAAATGTATATTTGTATTGTTAAGACACTGTGGCGTTATACAATCATGATTTTAACTATTTATAATGTGAAATAAGCCACAATATTATTAAAAAATGTTTTTTTTTTTAATAATATTGTGGCTTATTTCCCATTATAAATAGTTAAAATTATAAAAATGCCACAAGAAAATAGCTTCAGAACAACAATCATGATTGAAAGTGAAAGTCAAACAAGGTCCAAAATGTGTACTGGGAGGGGGTGGGGCCACTTTTCTAAACAAAACCGCGTGATTCATCGTATTTCCGTGGTTACAAAACTCGTTTTCAATTGTTTGTAGATTTTCTTAAAATCCGGCAAACGCGCATCTGTTTCCATTTAATACATCACTGCTGCCATCTACTAAATAACACGTGAACTCATCTTCTCATCTATTAAGGGACAGCGGAACTAATTTATCACTAGAAAAATGCCAACTTATTGCTGTAATTTCAACAAAATCCCCAGATTGCAGCTTTTAACTAAAATTTTTACCTTTAGGTACAGTTAATTTAAAAATTATGGCAGTATGGACGATGACATTTTGTTTAAAATAAAGCTTTTTGCATAGTTAATCGTTTCTGGTAGTTATTTTCCACCCAACTTAAAAAATTATTATGCAAAACGAATTTTTATAGCAAGTTACTAAGTAAGTTATGACATGGACTCCTTTAAGTACAGTTATAAAAAATATACTGCTTTCTTTGGAAATTTTAACTAGATACTATTAAAATAGAAAGTCTACAGTTCACGTACATACCCCTAAGTTGAAGATTGGTTTTGAAATAGTGACGGTAACTGTACCTAAAAACTATATAAATTTTAACATTGTGTCATACCACCTTAAAGAGGCTAATCTCATTGTTAATTTAGAGAAATGTAATTTTTGTCGTCCTAATTTGAAATTTCTAGGATATGTTGTTGATAATCAAGGTTTTAGAACAGACCCTGATAAAGTAACCGCTATTAAGGACTTCTCCATTCCTAAAACTACTACACAATTACGTAGGATCTTGGGCATGTGTGGGTACTATCGTCGATTTGTGCCTTCTTATTCTACTTTATTATCACCTCTTACTGACCTCCTTAAGAATAGGAAAAAGGGCCAGACTATCACCTGGACTCCTGAAGCCGACGATGCTTTTCATCGTATTAAAGAAGCTCTTACCAGTGCTCCGGTCATGACTTCACCTGATTTCAGTGAACATTTCTACCTCATGACTGATTGTTCAAATACCGCCTCAGGTGGTGTACTCTTTCAGATGAAAGATGGTTCTGAACACCCCATAGCATATACTAGTAAGAAGCTCAATAAGGCTCAGAAAAATTATTCCACTACAGAGCGCGAACTCCTTGCTATTATTCATGGCTTGGAGGCTTTCCGTTACTATTTAGAAGGTCGTAAGTGTACCCTTATTACTGACCACAGTTCATTATTGTGGATGCATTCTATGCGTAACCCATCCCAACGTTTGTCCCGATGGATTTGTAAGTTATCAGCATTTGATTATAATATTGTCCATCGTAAGGCAAATGGTGTTGTAGTAGCTGATGCTTTGTCTCGAACATTTGATGTCAATCTTCTTGACTTATCCACTTTAGTTCCGGATGCATGGTATCAGAAAATGTTGGAAAAGGTTACTCAAGCACCTGATCAGTATCCTGATTTTAAAGTAAAAAATAATATCCTTTATAAGCATGTTGTTAGTTCAGTGGAAGCTTTGTCTAATATGTCTGATTGGAAAATTGTTGTCCCAACAACAAACAGGGACGAAATTCTTCGTACTTTTCATGATAATGTGACATCTGGTCATTTCGGTTCCTATAAACATTTAGTAGGATAGCAGAATTATATTATTGGCCTGGCATGCGCAACTATATTAAGAAATATATGTCTAGATGTAGAGTTTGTGCTACTTGCAAGCCAAGTACTATGCCACAAGCTGGATTAATGGGTACTTTTAGGAACATTGACTTCCCATGGCAGATGATATCCATGGATCTGATTGGACCATATCCTCGTAGTTATAATGGCTATACCTATTGTTTGGTGGTTGTGGACTACTTTACTAAATTTCCTCTAGTTTTTCCTCTTCGGAATGCTACTGCCCCCGCCATTGTGAAATATTTGGAGGAACAAGTCTTCTTGTTGTTTGGTGTCCCCCAAATTGTGTCTTGTGACAATGGTCCTCAATTTGTGTCTAAGGCCTTAAAGGATCTTCTAACCAAGTACAAAGTTCAAAAAATCTTTTATAATGCTGCATATCATCCGCAAGCTAATCATAGTGAGCGAGTGAACCGCAGTATTGTAACAGCCCTTAGATCGTACACCTATCCAGATCACAGAGCTTGGGACCAGTATATTCACTCAATAGCTCAAGCCATAAGAACTTCGGTCCATGAAGTTACTCAATGTTCTCCAGCTTATTTAAATTTTGGTAGGAATATTGCTTTATCTGGTGATTATTTTGGTTTAATTTCGGACAATTCCACAAATCTCCCTCCGATCTCTGAGAAACTTCATCGTTTAGACGATCTTCAGACTTTACCCCCAATATTTGCAGACATCAGGAAGAAGTTAAAATCTTCTTACCTTAAGTCACAGAGTCAATATAATTTGAGGAAAAGAGATTTGCGATTCTTTGTTGGTGATCGGGTATTAAAACGTAATTTTGTTAAGTCTAGTAAAGGTGATGCTATTTCTGCCAAATTTTGTCAGAAATACGTGCCTTGTGTTGTCAGTAAAGTAATCTCTCCGTTAATATATGAATTAAAAGATAGTTCGTCCAACCGAAAGCTTGGTCGATTTCATATAAAGGACTTCATCATCATCATCAGGGCTTTTCATTCCAGGTGGAATGTTTGCCGCTCTTACTTCATTTACTTAATTTAGGATAAAAAGCTTGCTACAATAATTTCTTTTCTTGTCAATAACTCTTATATTTATTTTGATATATACTATGGTCTATGTTGGCTTACTGCGAATTGGCTACGAAATCTACTAATTGTTCACTTTGGATATGCTCTATTTAAATCTGTTGTCCATCGATAGAACAATTTTGTATTACTCGTCCCATTCGACATTTTTTTTGAGATTAGGACTTATCAGAATTATGTAATTTAAAAAAGGGTTATAATAAACCTTAAGTATGTATGTTGGTACCATATGTGATATATTGGTCATTAAGACAACCCCATTTACATGACTCATAATTTGCGGTTAGGTATAATCGATCGAGTCAGCTGTAATTGTGAGTAAGTTAGTCGTCGTATAGGTTATATTGAGTTTTGTATTCGAATATGGTTGTTATGGTGTTCTTGTTGACTATAATTTGGGGTTTTTTAAAAATCTACTGACTCAACTTGAACACAATTTGGTCTTTCTGATGTATGTCACCGAGGACTTGTCCTACGAGTTCTGGGTCGCTAATATAGGTTGTTTTAGAGTAGTGTAATATTCTTAGGTCCGTAGTATATTTTAGATAGTTGGTTTATTCACGCCTGTGTTGGATCCCACAGCGTGTGATTTTTCTTTATGGATACTTGTAATGAGTATTTATATATGTATAATAAAAAAAAATTTTGTTCATTAGATCAAATTTTTTTTTCTCCAAGTAACGGTGGAATGTAACGATTAGTTATTACCATCGTTACTAAAATATTTATTCCAATAGGAACTAGGTATGCAACCAACTTTACTGACACTTGTTTTGAAAGTTGCAGTTGATCGACGACAAAGTTGGTAACTTTTGGGGAATTCGGAATCTAGAAGTTGGTTTGTGTGTCGATACGGCTTCCGGCTGACGTGATTGTCATTGCAGAAGGGGCTGTTCGTCACTTCAATCTCGGCTTTTGTTGAAACAACAAACCAATCTCGCACCAGTGGCCATTACAAAGAATATAAAATTTTGGTTGAAATGTTTTAATAGAATATTAGTTTACGTGAGAAGGAGTTGTTTTGTTCTTAGTTGTTAAGTGTTTTGAAGAAGAGTTTTTGTTTTCCAATACCTTTTTTTTGAAGAGTAATGGGTATGTATTAAAGAAATGATGTTTTTTCCTTAAATAAAAAATAACTCTGTTATTCATTCTCAATATCTTACATATATTATCTTTAAATGAATTGTTATTCTTCAATCAGATTTGCAATATTTCAATACCATCGCACTTATTTTTCTACAGAGAAAAGAATTCTTTCTAACTACATACTTCCAGTTCAAAATCAGTTTGGAATCAATGACCATTCTCATTCTCTCCTTTATATAACTCCTTAAAGTAATCTTGATTACCAGATTCATATTTACTTGTTCAAATACTTACTTATATTCGTTTAAAAAGGCTCTTTCCAGTCAAGGATAATCAAGGTCAATGACATTTCAAGCATGTACATCAAACTTCATTTTTTTTCTTAGATTTTTTCTCTGTCAAGTTCTGATAAGGTGGTACACCTTTTTGCAGAGGCCCTGTTTCTTGTGTGGTCAAGGCAATCAGCTGATCAAGGTTTGTTTTTTTAGCCACTGCTGGAGACCAAGATTAAGTCCTAGGTTTTGGAAATGGAATAGACAATCATTTTGGGTTCTTTTGGCATTGGATGGATTTTAGTTTTTGTTTTTTTTTGGAGATAGATAGTTTTCCCGGTGCTAGGAAGTACCTACTTGTCGCACCTCATCTACGTACCTTCTGGTTGGTGAGAAGTACTCCCCCTAAGGTAGGGAAAACCGGAAGATACCTTACTTGGCTCTCCCTGTATCAACTTAACCGGAGTTTGGAGCAGCCACAGGCCTACTTTTTGTAGAAACGACATGTTTTTATTACAAAAATTTATATCTTCAATTCTTTTTCATTATTTTTTTCAACTAACATTCTTTAATAACATAAATAACCTTAATAATCATATAAATTCATTTTTCTAAATTGATTCACTTTATCATATTCAATATTTTTCTTTTCAACAAATTTTATGTCATTTTCATTATTGTATCTTTTATTTAAAATAGTCCAGAGATCATAACCTATCTGGTAAGATAATGTGCACAATATCTAGGGTTATTACATTACCTCTTTAATAATATTTATTGCATAAGTATTGTCCGGTTTGTCATTCCGATCAGATGCGGGATTGTCAACCAATGTTGTAATACTCCTTAATAATAAGTTTTGTACATGCATATTTAGATCAACTAACTGTCTTGGTATAATAAATTCAATACATTTTTCTTTTTCTACTGTAATATCTGTGTTATAGACAGGAGCGTACTAGCCTAGTACGTCAGGTGGTTAGCTAGTTTGTATAAATTGTATATAGGGGTTATAGGTATTTTTTTTTCATTAAACTTGTTGGTTGTACATACTTATATGTTTTATTATCCTACCATTTTAATAGTATTAGTTAGGTACAGCAATACAAGTCACTCGGCGAAGAATTCATTCAATCCTTCCCTGGCGCCCTCATACGTTCTGAGTAATATCTTCTCGGTCAGTATTCCTCTTCTTTTCATCCCTTCTTATTTCTAATTTATTTTCTATATCACTTCAGTACTTCATTAGGTATTGTCTTATCTCGGGTGTGCAAATTCGGCCTAACCCTATCCTGAGTCCCACTTATCAAGTCTCTTGAATTACCAGCTAGCCTATTTCCGAAAAACTTTAGTCATTTATTAAGCTACCCCATTCAAACAGAAAACCATCCGTTACACGTTGAAGTATTTTTCTTCCACATTTGCTCGATCAGTTGCTTGCTGTTCGCTGTCATCAATCTGTTCAATTTGTAATTGAATCTCTTCATATTTTGTGAAAAGATTGCAAAGTTTTTCTTTCCTATTTTCGAAATCCAGTATGTCGTTTTCTGTGTCTTTTTTGGCTGTAAGCCATTTTGAGATACGTGTAATTGAGGATTTAAGTGATTTTCGCGTTTTCTTTAAACCTTCCATTTTTGAAACTTTTTCCAAAAGTTCTGGAGTTCAGGAACTCGGTTTACGTTAAGTGCACTAATTCACGGTCAAGTGAATGAAAATATCTATTATTTAAAGAAGACGGACTCATTTTTTAAGCATATTTGCGTGTTGCATACACTTATCCAATACCAGCATAGCTGCAGTTTCACCTTATCTGTAAAAAAACTGCTGAACAGTGGCGGATCTAGGGAGGAATAGGGGAATTCCCCCCGTTACACGGTCCAGACTTAAAGAAAAAAATGGTCTGTTACACGTTGAAGTATTTTTCTTCCACATTTGCTCGATCAGTTGCTTGCTGTTCGCTGACATCAATCTGTAATTTGTAATTGAATCTCTTCATATTCTGTGAAAAGATTGCAAAGTTTTTCTTTCCTATTTTCGAAATCCAGTATGTCGTTTTCTGTGTCTTTTTTTGAGATACGTGTAATTGAGGATTTAAGTGATTTTCGCGTTTTCTTTAAACCTTCCATTTTTTATTTAAAGTGAATTTATTCCGAAATAAATACTGAGAGTGAACAATTTTGTTCAGTGTAATTGTCTTTTTTAACTAAGACGTGATTCTAAATTTATATTTAATTTAAGAGAATATTTTAAAACAAAATTTAATAAACAAATGTTTTTCATAGAGAGCGTTCCGTGAGACAATCGGTATAGTAATAATCAAATGCTGGTAAATACAATACTTTTCAGTGTCAGCTATCTTTAGCTATAATAAATACTGAGAAAGATCTGTGAGCCATTAGTTCATAAAAATCTGAAAATACATAAATAAATGCAGAATATTTACTACATAAATACGTGACTAAATACACCAATATGGAGCGTTTATATAGTGCGTAAATAAAAAAGAGTTATGACCTCACCAAAAGTGTATCCAATTGCACTTCACTTTCGGTTCGCGTTAAAGTCTCTGGGTCTACAGTACCCCGTACCGCGCACTTTTTACAAACACGTGTCTTTTATCTGGAGCAAAGCGAAGGCCGAAGGCCAACTTTAATGGCTGTGTTTATGAAATATTTCCTGGAGAGTCCATTTTTTATATGGGTTAACGGTTAACGGGATACCGGCTTTTGCAGTTCTTGTGCCTCTTCGGCGGTGATTTTTTCAGTCCTGTTTATCAAAGAATGCGGGATCGAAAGGACCACTAATGGGGTAGACTTTTTGCTGCGCTACCCACATTAAAGAGTTGAATTGTTATTTCAGGCCTTACTGCAAAGGACTTGAGTACTGTGTTGCCAGTAGCGATGGTTCTTACAGGCTGAAGAATGGATGAGGTCGCAGAATTTACAGCAAAGAAAGAATACACAACTTTTTTATTTGCGATTGTTATATTGTATAATTAGATTAAACGTGAGGCTCAACATATCCTTTTGCACTATGATGAATCAGAAAACCTTTTCTTTCGTGATAATTTTAAATGACAATTAGTGAAAATGCCCGCGTTTATAAGTGAAAACTATCGCGGACCGCGAGAGACGATCTAGTCTTATGTGAGTAAGAATTACTATTACTACTGCGTTGTGTGACATATATTTTTTATTAGCCGGAGGCTGACGAGCTTACAAGAAATTAGAGCAAATAATGATTTTACACTAAGAAAAAGATGAATGTAAATTAAAATTAAATATTCTTATTATTTTATATATTTTAAAATTAATATTATGTTTCTGGAACAGGTAAGTTTTTGCAGATTCGTGTGGATCTTTATTTGATTTCAGTATTAGAATAATTTGTGCCATTTTCCATTGAAACGGAAAATAGCCTAACTTTATTATAGCGTTGAATATGTACATAACCAACCGAAGTCCTTCTTCAGGTAAGTTTTTGCAGATTTTTCCCGATATTAAATCATACCCTGGAGCTTTTTTAATATTACGATTTTTAACTAAATCTTTAATTTCATTTATTTTGATATTTTCAATATGAGGTGACATCTGGTAGGGTACATCTAAGCTCTTGTGAATGAATTCTTCGTCTTCCGTAGAAACAATTCTGGGATGAGGTTGAAAAACTTGCCTGAGATGATTAGCGAAAGCTTGGGCTTTATCGTCATCTGCCTTGGCCCAATCACCAACTTCCTTTCTAATGGGACCATCATGCTTGATCTGATGTTTAAGTTTTTTGAGAGTTTCCAAATAGAGTAATTTGTGTCATCCGTCGCAGTGAGACCTTCAAGAAATTTATTTATGCCTTGATCTTTGTATTTGTGTAGTTCCCTTTTAAGCATGCGAGTAGCCCTGTTCAGTTGAGTTTTGTCCCCAGAAGATCTGGAAGTTTGCCACTGTTTTCTTAGTTTTCTCTTTTCGTTGATTAGGATTTTTATATGATGTGGATATGGTGCATAGTTATTCCTCTGATTTAGATCTGGAGTTGCTCTCCAAGCTGCCTGTTGAATGATTGTTGTAAGGTGATGGACTGCTTCCTCAATATTTTCATTTATTTTAAGAGGAAGATTTAAATTAATTGCATTTTGAATATTAACTACATGTTTTATAGAAAAAAAAACGGTGCAACTTTTAATTTTAAGAAAAACGTGATTTCATTTTTGAAGTTAAAACTTCTTTGGGGACGTTGTGCGATTTTTGGATAGGGGAAAAACATTGAATTCGCGACCGTCATCGCGACCGTCATTGCGACCATCATCTCTTATGCTATATATTATTTGTATGTATATATGTATATATAAATTGTATAGAAGTATTTAAATTTAAAATAAATGTAAAACCTATTTTAGGATGGGGAAAAGGGATTTATTTCGCGACCGTCATCTCTTCGGCGAAATAAATTTTGTACGTATCTATATTATGTGTAGCTATACATAAATTGTATAGAAATATTTAAATTAAAAATAAATGTAAAACCTATTTTTGGATGGGGAAAAAGGATTTATTTCGCGACCGTCATCACGACCGTCATCTCTTCGGCGAAATAAATTTTGTACGTATATGTATTGAAGTGAAAATTTCTTTAGGGGCGTTGTGCACTTTTTGGATGGGAAAAAGTATTAAATTGGCGACCGTCATCGCTTCGAAGAAATAAATTTTTGAAGTGAAAACTTCTTGAGGGTCGTTGTGCTCTTTTTAGATGGAGAAAAAGTATTGAATTAGCGACCGTCATAACCGTTCGCTTCGGCGAAATAAATTTTTGAAGTGAAAACTTCTTTAGGGACGTTGTGCACTTTTTGGATGGGAAAAAGTATTAAATTGGCGACCGTCATCGCTTCGAAGAAATACATTTTTGAAGTGAAAACTTCTTGAGGGTCGTTGTGCACTTTTTGGATGGGGAAAAAGTATTAAATTAGCGACCGTCATTGCGACCTTCATCGCTTCGGCGAAATAAATTTTTGAAGTGAAAACTTCTTTATGGACGTTGTGCACTTTTTGGATAGTGAAAAATTATTAAATTAGCTATCGCCATCACTTCGACGAAATAAATTTTTGAAGTGAAAACTTCTTTGGGGAAGTTGTGCACTTTTTGGATGGGAAAAAGTAATAAATTAGAGACCGTCACCGCTTCGAATAAATAAAGATTTGAAGTGAAAATTTCTTTAGGGAGGTTGATCTCTTTTTGGATGGAAAAGTTTATTAAATTAGAGACCGTCATCGCTTCGATGAAATAAATTTTTTAAGTGAAAACTTCTTGAGGGACGTTGTGCACTTTTTGGATATGGAAAAATTATTAAATTAACGATCGTCATCGCTTCGACGAAATAATTTTTTGAAGTAAAAACTTCTTTAGGGACGTTGTGCAGTTTTTGGCTGGGAAAACGTAATAAATTAGCGACCGTCATCGCTTCGACGAAATAAATAAATTTGAAGTGAAACTTCTTTAGGGCGGTTGTGCACTTTTTCAATGGAAAAAAGTATTAAATTAGAGACCGTCATTGCTTCGATGAAATAAATTTTTGGAGTGAAACTTCTTGAGGGACGTTGTGCACTGTTTGGATGGGGAAAATTATCAAATTAGCGACCGTCATCGCTTCGACGAAATAAATTTTTGAAGTGAAAAGTTCTTTAGGGACGTTTTGCACTTTTTGTATGGAGGAAAATTATTGAATTAGGGACCGTCATCGCGACCGTCATCGCTTCGACGAAATAAATTTTTGAAATGAAAAATTCTTTAGGGACGTTGTGCACTTTTTGGATGGGAAAAATATTAAATTAGGCAGCGTCATCGCTACGGCGAAATAAATTTTTGAAGTGAAAATTTCTTTAGGGATGTGCACTTTTTGGATGAAGGAAAAATATTGAATTAGGGACCGTGATCGCTTCGACTAAATAAATTTTTAAAGTAAAAACTTCTTTAGAGGCGTTGTGCATTTTTGGATGGGAGAAAGTATTAAATGGGCGACCGTCATCGCGACCATAATCGCTTCGACGAAATAAATATTTGAAGTGGAAATTTCTTGAGGGACGTTGTGCACTTTTTGCATGGGGAAAAAGTATTAAATTAGCGACCGTCATCGCTTCGACGAAATAAATTTTTGAATTTAAAATTTCTTTATTGACGTTGTGCACTTTTGGATGGGAAAAATTATTGAATTTGCCACCGTCGTCGTCACTTTGCTGAAATAAATTTTGTACGTATATAAATTATGTGTATGTATACATAAATGGCATAGGGCAAACGCATCGCATATATGATATAGGTATAGCACTTCTTTTGGATGGGGAAAAAGCATTGAGCTCGTAATTTATATACTATAAGAAGTTTTCACTTCTGTCGGCACTCCCACGAGTGCCTTCAATTTTTTTTATTTTTTGGGTAAAATTGAGATTTTGACAATGTTCCCCCATATAAAATTGAAAATAAACCTCATTTTCGTTTTCAGCACAATTAAAAACATAAAGTAAGACCAGAATTAGCCATTCACCACACTGTGGTCAGTATCTCGAGAAATAAGCGTTTTTTTTTTTTGGGGGGAGAGCCACTCGTCTATAAAGTCACATAACTTTTTTCCTATTGCATATTTTGACTTAAAATTTTGCAGAAAACTTCAGCATGACATGTTTTAATGCTGTGATTAAAATTATCAACTAAAAAGTTTGCCACTCAACTTTTTTAAGTAAACATGAAACTAACGAAATCTGACGACAAAATGTTTAAAAATTAACAACTTCTATTTTAATTTGCATAAACATCTCGAACAAATCTCGTTGTTATCTAAATTCTTCAGAGATGACACGGTAAAATTTTCAAAAGTAAATATTTACAGCGACCAAAGATACAGCGAAGTAAATATGAAAAATCATCAAAATTGATTTTTCGCATTTTTGCATAAAATTTAATTTTTGAACATGTTCCACCAATTCTAGATAAAAATAAACTTAATATTCGGATTCAGCGACCTCGAAAACATAAAGAATGACCAAAATTTGCCATTCACCTATCATGGTCGCTTTTTCGATTTCAAAGCCTCAAAGCCTAACTCTACAGCGCGCATCAATCTCGATCTACTATCCTTTGTACGTTATTATAAATCCTACATAAATTCTAAAAAGTAATAAAATTTATAAAGATCGATATTACCTTCAAATTAAAAAAAAAATAGTCTATTTAAAGAGTAGATATAAAACTTGTCTTACCTGGATACTTTGCAAACCATTTGTGCTAAATCAGTAAATGTATAGTTTCCTAATGATGATTGTGTACTCGTAGTGGAACTTCTATGTACATCCATAATATTTTTGACTATTGGTAAATTACCAGCTCTTAGCTGACCCTCGAAGTAAGCTTTACCGTGCTGATAACCGACTTCTCGTATTTCGTCAAAGCTTCCAAATTGAAGGGTTCGATATCTGTCGATAGGAGGACGAATATATTCACAGTAATCGCTATTTTTTACTTCCTAAAAATAATAAAAATCATGAATATACGGAAAATATATGTTGAGAATAATAAAAGGTAAGGCGTAACGCCACACAATCCCGAAGGTTGAGATGCCTACCAGACGCGTGTCCAAGTGTCAGACACCACTTTTGGTAAGACATAATTCGATTCTGAAACCCCGCTTATTCTTGTAATTTTCGGTGACCATAAAATAGATTTAGGTATTTGAATTTATCGCTTTTCCTGTGTCAATCTATTCTTAACATCCTTATCTGCGTTTCCTTTTTCTGAGATTATGGTTCCGAGTTCCTAATAAAATTGACGACCAGTCGCATGATCTTTACTTTGTCCGCAGCGGACCTAAATACTGTCGTGGTGCTGACTCCATACCACTGGCGGAGGTTCATGAGCCAGGATGTTCGTCGTCCAAGACCACGTTTCCCTTATAGTTTTCCTTTAGAAATTACAGCTATAGTCTGTTTTTAAACCAAGAGAAGTAATTCAAATTTACCGTAATGCTTGTTTGTAATTGGTCCAACCTCAGACAAAGGACCCCGCAACACTCCCTATGGAAAAGTGGCCCCGGTCAAATTTAACGAAACTTCGGTCAATGATAGTTCTCAGTGAGTAGATTAAAAAAGTCCATGGCACCTAGGTCTGAAAAAGTTCTGGAGTTCAGGAACTCGGTTTACGTTAAGTGCACTAATTCACGGTCAAGTGAATGAAAATATCTATTATTGAAAGAAGACGGACTCATTTTTTAAGCATATTTGCGTGTTGCACACGAATTCGTGGTCAAAAATAGATGCATCGTATTTTAGTCTTCAGAAAACCACCGAAAAGTACTCAGAAAACTGAAGAAGTGCGATATAAAATGTATTGCCAAATCGACATAAAAATTATCATGTTTTGATGAATGGTTCACACTTATCCAATACCAGCATAGCTGCAGTTTCACCTTATCAGTAAAAAAACTGCTGAACAGTGGCGGATCTAGGGAGGAATAGGGGAATTCCCCCCGTTACACGGTCCAGACTTAAAGAAAAAAATGGTTGAAACATAAAAAATATATTAGCTGACATGAAACTTACTACAGACCACGGTACACAAAGACCGGTATGCTCGTTAACGAATCGAAATGTGTACCCCGACGCGCATGATGTCACCTACGAAGCAACAGTACAGAGTACTACGGTGTTCCAGATGTAGGATCCCGTGTCCCGGTAGATTTATTTGTGTATCATACATCGTACGGTAGATGAACTGTTTTTACAAAGCCTTTGGTTTCGATCTTTTTCTATTGTTTAGTCTGTTTAGTTCAGTTTTTGTGTATTACCAAAAAACATGCCGTATGTGCCGTAGCTAAAGATTATAATCGTGACGAAATGCAAATGCGATCAAATAAATTTGATCATCCAATGCTAAAAAATATTATTGAACAAATAGTATCTGAATTGTTCAGAGCAAATTTTATTGTATGGGTGACATGGGTACTGGAAATACTGCCCTTTGTTCTCAGCTGAGTGTGGGATATGACAAAAATTGTTTTATTAATCATCCCTGTGAGGAAGTCTTTAAATTGATTAAACTTACCCAAAATCATGTAATTGATCATGGTTTTGTCATTGACAATAAAATACTCAACAATGATTATTTTTAAGCCCTACTAAATATATCAACTTCAGAATTGACAATTGCACATAAATTGACACTACATCATCTCTGTTTAAAAGGCTCTACATATAAGGCAGAGTGAGGCCTGCAGTTCAATTATTGTCAAGTTCTGTAGCAAGAGCTACTAGTTATGCTGGATAAAACGGACTTATGCCAAATGATAGTTACTGGAAAGAAGCTGCTGTAGTTGTTCAGCTATTTAATTATTGCTTTATGGAATGTCGCAATACTATTGAAACTAGTGAATCTTGCGTAAGCTCAATAGAAATTCCTTAATTGCCAAGCGATATTTCGTCGTCAGAAGATATTGGCTTGACACAAAAAATGCTGTATAATTTGATAGAAAAACTGAAGGTTCGAAAAAATCTCAGTCTGAAGAGGACAAAATACTTCAAAATAAATTTATAGAAGCTCACTACTTGGAGGAGGATCATATAAGTAAAACGATGACATTTTGAAAGACGCATACAATTATTATGAGGTGAAAGAAAAAATTCATCGGGACTCTTTGAAGTATGTTGCTGGTTTTGTTACATAAAAAATCAAGCATAAATAATATTTAGAAAACCCTACAAAAACCTATGAGACACATATGAAACCAGATTGGCTACATACAGTCTCAAGAGGTTCCCTTTTGTACACAAACGAAGAATTATGGGAAGCTGCACTAAAAATTGAATCATTGTTTTATACAATTCATGGAAGCTCTTTATAAAAAAAAATTAAAATCTTTCAACAGCTGGCACAGAAAGCCTTATCTCAACTTGAGAATACCACGATACCATTTGAGGTATTTCTATGTCTTAGTAGGACACGTACAAATAAGATTAAGAGAAGTGAACAGAAAGATTAGTTTGAGTAACTATCAAAGAAAACTCGACAAAAAAATGTCAAAGTTTGTTAACTTTAAGAAATAAATTTAAATAATGTATAAAATATTCAATAAATCTTTATTATGAATTGTCGGCCGGATTCATTATTGGAACATGGTAAATTAAGCTAATGTTGGAAAATGCAAGTCAAAGTTCGAAGATATTTTATAACCTCTAATTTTAAACGTTAGTTAAGTAATTCGGAAAGTGTTTTTAATATTTAACCATTTTACGTACTTTGTTCAAAATACACGATTTTGGAAATATTCCAGTAATGAATCCGACTCTCGCTATATGTATAAAGTAAAATTCATTTCCATGCTTATTAATTGAAAAGACAGTATTATATTTCTACATTATTATGAATATACTAGTCCAGAAAGCCACTGCGCATCCGCTAGGAAAAATATTCTGATTCGGATTTTTTGCACAATCTTAGTCAAAAAGGACTCCTTTTAACAAATGTGCATGTTGCCAGGACCAAAAAGTGGTCAAAAATTTTTTAAACGTTTTTTTTGTTTTTTCCTAAAATTATTTTTTTTTGCATGGAAAAAAGTTTTTTTAGGTTTTTTGTATAATTCCAAACAGAAAAGACCTTTAGTGACTTTTCTCTAAAAATGATAGTTTTTGACATATTATAAGCTATTAAAAATTGAAAAATTGCGAAATCGGCAATTTTTAACCCTCAAAAACTATGTGAAAAACTGAAAATTTGAATGTTGCTAAGATAGGTAGATATTCTTTAAACATCGATTGATGAAATCCCGAAGAGTTTTTTGCAATACAATATTCAAAACTCCTTTGTTTTTTAATAATTGTTAATCAAGCGTGCGCGACACTATTTTCCACCGACAATATGGTGCAAATGAAAGGAATAAATTCGTTATTTCGTAAACCGGCGACTTTAAGGAAAAATCCCGAAACAGGTCGATTTTTATTTTTAAGTTATGATATTGTGGCATATATGGTATACTAGTGACGTCATCCGTCGGGGCGTGATGACGTAAACGGATGACGTAATCGATGATTTTTTTAAATGAGAATAGGGGTCGTGTGGTAGCTCATTTGAAAGGTTCTTAAATTCTCTATTCAGTAATGTAAACATTTACATAATTATTTATACAGGGTGTCCTTCTACTTCTTTTTTTGTCAAATAATTTAATTTAATAAAAATTTTTTGGACACCCTGTATAAATAATTATGTAAATGTTTATAAAACTGAATAAAGAATTGAAGAACCTTTCACATGAGCTAGCACAAGACCCCTATTCTCATTTAAAAAATCATCGATTACGTCATCACGTCCAGATGGATGACGTCATTAGTATACCATATATGCCACAATATCATAACTGAAAAATAAAAATCGACCTGTTTCGGGATTTTTCCTTAAAGTCGCCGGTTTACGAAATAAGGAATTTATTCTTTTCATTTGCACCACACTGTCGGTGGAAAATAGTGTCGCGCACGCTTGATTAGCAATTAAAAAACAAAGGAGTTTTGAATATTGTATTGCAAAAAACTCTTCGGGATTTCATCAATCGATGTTTAAAGAATATCTACCTACCTTGGCAACATTAAAATTTTCAGTTTTTCACATAGTTTTTGAGGGTTAAAATGGCCGATTTCGCAATTTTTCAATTTTTAATCGCTTATATGTCAAAAACTATCATTTTTAGAGAAAAGTCACTAGAGACCTTTTCTGTTTGGAATGATCCAAAAAACCTAAAAAAACTTTTTTCCATGCAAAAAAAAAATAATTTTAGGAAAAAAACAAAAAAAACGTTTAAAAAATTTTTGACCACCTTTTGCTCCTGGCAACATGCAAATTTGTTAAAAGGAGTCCTTTTTGAGTAAGATTGTGCAAAAAATTCGAGTCAGTGGCTTTCTGGCCTATACACACTTTATGTAACGGCGAAATGTCGAAAAAAGTTGTTTTATTTTTCAATAATCAGAAAACCTATACCCAAGAAAAAATTAAAAAAATTGTAAACTACACACTTTATAAAATAAAGTACCAAATATTCATGCATATATGTGATATTAACCAACTAACAGTGCAAGCGATACAATAGAAACTTTGCTTCGCACGTGACGTCACGCATGAGCCAGCGTGCGTATAGGCATACCGGTCTTTGTTTACAGACAGACAAATTCAATCATAATTAACTCGACAGTTAGGAAAATAAAGGGAACTTATTGCACATGTTATTACATAATATGTCTTTTATGTAGTTTGAGTTTATGTATTTTGGAGTTGATGTTTTATTGGAAGTCGCCCCCATCCCCCAAGGCGAATGTTCCGCCACTGCTACTGAACCGTCGTTAGAAAACTGAGGAATAACCACAATAAGTGCTGCTATGGTTTGTTGTTAAACCAGGAGGAGTAAACTAAAAAGACAGATTCACACCCAAGAAAGTTACTAGAAATATCACCAAATACATCTTCTTTTTTGGTTGATCATATCGGCCTTCTACGGCAATCCACAAATATTACATTATTATACTAATATCTCGCTAAAGAGTTCCAAAAACAACTGTTTTTATTATAAAAGCAAACTAAAAATCTAAAAACTAGAGGATTAACACAAAAAACACAAAAAATCGCTGATATAATTTAATTAACCTAGGAAATACCAATAGTGTCAGAATTTGATAAATGTCATTGCGTCAAAATTTCATGCCTGAGGTTGGACCAATTACAAACAAGCATTACGGCGCGGTAAATTTAAATTACTCCTCCTGGTTTAAAAACAGACCATAGAGCAGCACAAGACGTTTTCACGCATGCAGAATAAAGTGCCTCTAAAAAACATTAGATATGCTGACTAAGCAGTAGTTTTTGCAAATAGCTTAGATGGTTTGCAAAGAATAATGTCCCGCATATCAGATATGAGTAGAGAACATGGACTTGATCTCAATACGAAAAAAAAACAACACATGGAAGAAAAAAAAATTGAAGAAAAAGATCTGTGTAAGAGGTATATTTATTTGAAAACCCCAATAAAGGGCCACATTAAAAACAGAACGTTTTCGCTCTAAAGAGAGCATTATCAGTGTTCTAAGCCTAAAATAAGTATAACCATAATTAGTGAAGACAAGAGTAAAAAGTTTAAAGGTTGACCAAGATAAAAAATTAGGTTATACTCACAAGCTCTACATCTAGGTATTTTTTCACTTATTTTCAAAAAAAAAAATTAAATGTTTTAAAATGTTTTATGAATAAATGTCCCTATAGGTGTTTCTACTGAAACTTTCAGTAAATGAAATATCAATTGCTACTATGTAAACAGTTTTTGTGTAATAACTCAAAACTACTTTTAATGGACACGTGTGGTTTTGCATAGACACTCCTCATTAATTGTTTATAAATAAAAATGGCCGCCAGATCCTACGCAGGAAATAGTTACAATTTGTTCCTATAGGTATTACCTGTCGAAAAAACGCTTCAGTACCCTGGCTGCTGAAGTGTCACGAACAGGGTATATTTTTGTCTTATTACCCTGGCCTATAATGGAAATATCTATTATTGAAAGAAGACAGACTCATTTTCATAATGCATATTTGCGTGTTGCATATGAATTCATGGTCAAAAATAGATGCATCGTATTTTAGGCTTTAGTCAGAAAACAGCCGAAAAGTCCTCAGAAAACTGAAGAAGTGCGATAGTGAATGTGCTGCTAGAGTGATATAAGAATTATCATGTTTTCATGAATGCTTCACACTTATCCAATACCAGCATAGCTGCAGTTCCACCTTATCTTTAGAAAACTACCGAACAGTGGCGGATTTAGGGAGGAATAGGGGAATTCCCCCCATAACACGGTCCATTAAAGAAAAAATTGTTGAAACATAAAAAATATTTTAGCTGACATGAAACTTCCTACAAACAGACAAATTCAACCCAATTAACTCGACAGTTAGAAAATTAAGGGAACAGTTGCACATGTTATTATCTATTATGTGGTTTGGGTTTATCTATTTTATTTATTTTTGGGGTTGATATTTTATTTGGAAGGCTTCCCTCCTCCAAGGCAAATGTTTCGGTAAATGTTTCGGCATGATGAAGATGAGTCTGCAGAAGACCCGATAAGCGATTGTACTTTAATCGCAAAAGTTGGTAAAAACGTTCATTCTAAGCAAAAAACGTTCTATACATTTTTTTGATAAAATTGATAGTTTTCGATTTATTCGCTATCGAAAGTGTTAGTTTTATATCGAAAAAATCAATGTTTTTAATAAGTTGTCTGCTAATAACTCCAAAAGTTTTCGTCTTATCAAAACAACTTCTCTTAACAAAAATGTACCTTTTGAAAAAATAAACAAAACCGTTGTTTTTTTAAATTACATTTTGGATCAATAGTAATCGAGCTATACTTTATTTATGTTGGCTCTTCTTCGTCAATAAATATTGTAGTTTCAAAGTCAAAAGACAGGAAAACTATGCATTTTTCGAGGACAACTTGTTCAAACTAATTTAAAATACTTAAAAATGTCTATCACCAGAAATAAAAAAAAGTCTCTATCTCAAAAATTAAGTAACTTATAATGAAAAGAATGTCAGTCCCCATTTTTTTCAGCGAAAAAGTGATCGCAAGCAACCCCCTAATCACCACTCTAATTAAAATTAGTCATTAACCTTATTTTGTCTTTTTTACTTATGTATTATTAATAGATTCTAGAAGTTTGGCCGGCTTAGAATGATTAGTTTAAAAAAAAAATGAGTTAAAAGCGAATAACGAATTTTTGTAGTTTTGAAAAAAATGGCCTCTTCCTCAAAATAGCAAAGATAGCATCAGAGATACGAAAAAATGTTTAAATATGAAATTGTAGCTTATTTAATTCCCAAGAACCTGGATTGCAAAAATTTTTTCTAAGGCAAAAATTGAGTGAGCTATTGACAATTAAAACTTGTAATAACATGCAAAAACCACCTTTACCAACCCTTTCAAAGTCACCTCTTTTTGCGACTGAGGATTTTAAAAAGATTTGATATTAATAGGCTTATAGATCTTGTAAAAACCTACAAAATTCTTTTTTACCAAACTTTCTAAGATGAAAAATAAAAAGTTACGGTTAAAAAATCAATATATTTTTTTGAAAAAAAAAGGAGAAATCCAATTGGAAGCATAATAATGTAAGTTGACGGTGTTTTTGGTCATTGGCCTTATTAATTCTTATTCATTTATGTATTATTAATAGATTCTAGAAGTTTCACTGGCTTAGAATGATTACTTTTTAAAAAATTGGAGTTAAAGGCAAATAACGAATTTTTGTAGTTTGGTAAAGAATGCCATTTTCTTCAGAATAGAAAGATTAGCACCAGAGATACGAAAAAATGTTTGGATATAAAATTGTAGGTTATTTAATTCCCAACAACTTGGTTTAAAAACAATTTTCCTACGGCAAAAATTGAGTGAATTGCAATATTGAAAAACATTGATTTTTTCTATACAAAATTAACATTTTCGATAACGAATAAACCGAAAACTATTAATTTTATCAAAAAAATGTATAGAACATTTTTTGCTTAGAATGAATGTTTTTATCAACTTTTGCAGTCAAAATATAATGAAAAATTTTCACCCCCGAGATGGGGTGGTAACCACCCCCATGGTAAAAGCGCCTTTCGGAATCATATAGATTTTGATCCTTGGACTATCCTCTACTTATTCTTAAAATTTCAAGCAAATCGATCCATTCTGTAAAAATTGCGAGGTGAAAAGCTTCGGTTCCTGGCCTACTGTCAATCTGGTGCGAGAACTGTGGGTACTTATGCTCATATAAACAGTGTATTATGGTTTTTAGACTTTGCAAGACATCCACCTAATGTTAAGTATCCTGATAGATCGTTAGTTAACACGACATATGATGCATTTAACAGAAAAATCAGCAAATCTTAACGTACAGATAGTCGAAGATGACATAAACCCGATTTTTCCATAGAAGATTGAAATTAATATTTCGGGTTTACTTACTTTTATGTCCATAAGGAAAAATTTCCTGTAGCTGGAATTTCCTGTAGCTATTTCCTGTATACCATTAATTACAAAAATTGAAGAAAAAGATCTTCTGTGTAAGAGGTATATTTATTTGAAAACCCCAATAAAGGGCCACATTAAAAAACAGAACGTTTTCGCTCTAAAGAGAGCATCATCAGTGTTCTAAGCCTAAAATAAGTATAACCATAATTAGTGAAGACAAAAGTAAAAAATTAAAAGGTTGACCAAGATAAAAAATTACATGTTACCAATTACCAATTACACAAGCTCTACATGCTAAGCCACCAAAAATACATAGGTTAAAACCCTTAAAATGCCGACTAAAAGCCTTACATTGGCGTGTTATATATTAAACCCTGGTGATGAAAGATATACCTCAAAGCATCATATGACTATACCACGAGCATGTGGGTGGTTGAGTTGATTTCATTGTCTTCACAAAGAGAAAGGTGAAAGCCAACTGATTACAGGTGACAGGTGTGAAAGCGTTTCTGACTAATGACAGTACGAGACAGACAGTGTAACATGAAGTTTTGTGAACTAATATGTAGTTGTTTACACTAACCACTAGTTATAAAAATTATTATTTGTGGTGAAATTCAATAATAACAACAAACATCATGTGCTGGGATTACAAGTATTCCCTATTAAGCTAACAAGAATAATATACGGAGTGAAAATAACGTTATTTTTAATGGTTTTAAATAACGTTATTTTCACTCCGTATATTATTCTTGTTAGCTTAATAGGGAATTAATTTCAATCTTCTATGGAAAAATCGGGTTTATGTCATCTTCGACTATCTGTACGTTAAGATTTGCTGATTTTTCTGTTAAATGCATCATATGTCGTGTTAACTAACGATCTATCAGGATACTTAACATTAGGTGGATGTCTTGCAAAGTCTAAAAACCATAATACACTGTTTATATGAGCATAAGTACCCACAGTTCTCGCACCAGATTGACAGTAGGCCAGGAACCGAAGCTTTTCACCTCGCAATTTTTACAGAATGGATCGATTTGCTTGAAATTTTAAGAATAAGTAGAGGATAGTCCAAGGATCAAAATCTATATGATTCCGAAAGGCGCTTTTACCATGGGGGTGGTTGCCACCCCATCTCGGGGGTGAAAATTTTTCATTATATTTTGACTGCAAAAGTTGATAAAAACATTCATTCTAAGCAAAAAATGTTCTATACATTATTTTGATAAAATTAATAGTTTTCGGTTTATTCGTTATCGAAAATGTTAATTTTGTATAGAAAAAATCAATGTTTTTCGATATTGCAATTCACTCAATTTTTGCCGTAGGAAAATTGTTTTCAAACCAAGTTGTTGGGAATTAAATAACCTACAATTTTATATCCAAACATTTTTTCGTATCTCTGGTGCTAATCTTTCTATTCTGAAGAAAATGGCATTCTTTACCAAACTACAAAAATTCGTTATTTGCCTTTAACTCCAATTTTTTAAAAAGTAATCATTCTAAGCCAGTGAAACTTCTAGAATCTATTAATAATACATAAATGAATAAGAATTAATAAGGCCAATGACCAAAAACACCGTCAACTTACATTATTATGCTTCCAATTGGATTTCTCCTTTTTTTTTTCAAAAAAATATATTGATTTTTTAACCGTAACTTTTTATTTTTCATCTTAGAAAGTTTGGTAAAAAAGAATTTTGTAGGTTTTTACAAGATCTATAAGCCTAGTAATATCAAATCTTTTTAAAATCCTCAGTCGCAAAAAGAGGTGACTTTGAAAGGGTTGGTAAAGGTGGTTTTTGCATGTTATTACAAGTTTTAATTGTCAATAGCTCACTCAATTTTTGCCTTGAAAAAAATTTTTTCAATCCAGGTTCTTGGGAATTAAATAAGCTACAATTTCATATTTAAACATTTTTTCGTATCTCTGATGCTATCTTTGCTATTTTGAGGAAGAGGCCATTTTTTTCAAAACTACAAAAATTCGTTATTCGCTTTTAACTCATTTTTTTTTAAAACTAATCATTCTAAGCCGGCCAGACTTCTAGAATCTATTAATAATACATAAGTAAAAAAGACAAAATAAGGTTAATGACTAATTTTAATTAGAGTGGTGATTAGGGGGTTGCTTGCGATCACTTTTTCGCTGAAAAAAATGGGGACTGACATTCTTTTCATTATAAGTTACTTAATTTTTGAGATAGAGACTTTTTTTTATTTCTGGTGATAGACATTTTTAAGTATTTTAAATTAGTTTGAACAAGTTGTCCTCGAAAAATGCATAGTTTTCCTGTCTTTTGACTTTGAAACTACAATATTTATTGACGAAGTAGAGCCAACATAAATAAAGTATAGCTCGATTACTATTGATCCAAAATGTAATTTAAAAAAACAACGGTTTTGTTTATTTTTTCAAAAGGTACATTTTTGTTAAGAGAAGTTGTTTTGATAAGACGAAAACTTTTGGAGTTATTAGCAGACAACTTATTAAAAACATTGATTTTTTCGATATAAAACTAACACTTTCGATGGCGAATAAATCGAAAACTATCAATTTTATCAAAAAAATGTATAGAACGTTTTTTGCTTAGAATGAACGTTTTTACCAACTTTTGCGATTAAAGTACAATCGCTTATCGGGTCTTCTGCAGACTCATCTTCATCATGCCGAAACATTTACCGAAACATTTGCCTTGGAGGAGGGAAGCCTTCCAAATAAAATATCAACCCCAAAAATAAATAAAATCGATAAACCCAAACCACATAATAGATAATAACATGTGCAACTGTTCCCTTAATTTTCTAACTGTCGAGTTAATTGGGTTGAATTTGTCTGTTTGTAGGAAGTTTCATGTCAGCTAAAATATTTTTTATGTTTCAACAATTTTTTCTTTAATGGACCGTGTTATGGGGGGAATTCCCCTATTCCCCCCTAATCCGCCACTGTTCGGTAGTTTTCTAAAGATAAGGTGGAACTGCAGCTATGCTGGTATTGGATAAGTGTGAAGCATTCATGAAAACATGATAATTCTTATATCACTCTAGCAGCACATTCACTATCGCACTTCTTCAGTTTTCTGAGGACTTTTCGGCTGTTTTCTGACTAAAGCCTAAAATACGATGCATCTATTTTTGACCATGAATTCATATGCAACACGCAAATATGCATTATGAAAATGAGTCTGTCTTCTTTCAATAATAGATATTTCCATTATAGGCCAGGGTAATAAGACAAAAATATACCCTGTTCGTGCCACTTCAGCAGCCAGGGTACTGAAGCGTTTTTTCGACAGGTAATACCTATAGGAACAAATTGTAACTATTTCCTGCGTAGGATCTGGCGGCCATTTTTATTTATAAACAATTATGAGGAGTGTCTATGCAAAACCACACGTGTCCATTAAAAGTAGTTTTGAGTTATTACACAAAAACTGTTTACATAGTAGCAATTGATATTTCATTTACTGAAAGTTTCAGTAGAAACACCTATAGGGACATTTATTCATAAAACATTTTAAAACATTTAATTTTTTTTTGAAAATAAGTGAAAAAATACCATATATATTTTGGACATGTTCAATTTTGCTCGAACTCTATGGACATGTGTAGTTTTGGCCGGACCGACTAATGGACAAGTGTTACTTTGAACAAAAATTTATTAACAAAAATACTATTTCTGTTAAATAACAAAAGAACATAATTATGCAGAGAGTCCCTTAGACTAAACAAGACAAAAGCAATAATTTACACATGTAACTTTCCACAATCAGTTTCCAAACATTCACATATCTCCTCTTCGTCGATGTCGATTGTTGTTGATTCTTCATCATTTTCTCTTTGGGGAGAATTTCCATAAATAATGTTTTTAAAAAATGCCTCCGGTAGTTCTTCCCATTTAATTTTCTTTTCATCGTTATTGAATTGTTTTTCCATCAACTGCTGTATGTTTTGTTTCTTCTCTTTAGTAATTTCGTTTCCAGGGGGTTGCTGTTTCAGTTTGAATTTTTTTTCAGCTTTGCCTCTTTTAACCATGGAAAGATATGGATTCAATTCGATTTCGTATCTATAAAATTCAGTTCTCCTGTACTTGATAGTTATAGCGTTGTTTTTGGTCTTAATTTTTTTTAGTTCTATGCGTTTAAAGTTTTTTATGCCTGGAATTTTGTTGTAGAGGTCATCCGTAATGTTTTTTATATTGTATAAAAACCAGTCTTTTCCTAAAACATTAACTTTTCCAACATTACGATAAACTTCATTGTATTCTTCTACACTTGTGATCACATTTTTGCGTTTTAGAAACCTCTCTACCCTGCCAAATGCCCGGTCTGCTGGGAGGAAACTATGCCCTCGTACCGGAAAGTGTATTATTATATTTTGAATTGACGCAGGAGATACTAGTAACCAGCAGGCCAAAACATGCATTATATACGAATTTTTGTTTTGGCCTGCGCAGCCATCACAAAATAATCGTATGGTTTCACAATCTGCTAGATCCAAAGAGCGCAGATGGTATAATAAGGCTGACCCAACCTCAGTTGAACCTCGTTTTGCTTGTGACTCATCCCATGTATAAAATGAAGGATGTCTGCTTTCCATATCTACACAACAAAATGCATAAAAGTTTATTTGCCGGAGATAAAAGGCATCTTGGATAGGTGTTTTCGGAAACGGATGGACCTGTTGCAAATCGAATGAAATGCTTCTTGGGGGAGACTCTTTTGCTAATTTTTAGAATGCATTTGCGCGTAACTTATGAATTCTTAAGTCGGTCATTGTTTTTGCTTTATTCTCCCCTGTTTCTTTACTAATGGCATATTTCAAGTTCAGACAAGTACCACATACATCACATGCTGGTGACTTAAAACCAATATTAAAGTTACGATAGAAAATATTATTGAACATTGTAAGACTTACTTTGCATTCATTGCTTTGCGCATTGTTATACATTTGAAAAAATTTTTTGATACTTAAGTCACATGACATATAAATTCGTGAGGATTTCTTACGATTATAATGAGTTTCGGATGCCGGTAATGAAGCTATGAATTCTTTAATTTTGTCTCTTTTCTCAGCGCTTTTGCGTGATTCTCTATCCCCACCGCGCTTTTCTTTAGGTATTTGTCCTGATTCTAGGAATTTTGCAACTGTGCGTATTCGACCAGCAGAAATATTGAAAGCAGCCATAAGAAATTTTTTACATACCGGAACAGTCTTATTTTTTGTACGGAAGTAATAAAAAATATGAAAGCTTTTAGGTTTAGCATTGCTTTCTTGGGTATTAACCCTTCCACGTCGCCTTTGAGGGGGGCATACTGACATAAAATGGCACAACTTCTGGTCTTGGTCTATTTTACTGACATAACCATACAATTTTTCTCTCTGTAGCTTAATCTCTTTTAAGGAAACTGAAGAACAATTTAACTTTTTGCTGTTGTGCATACAGGACGTTTAAATTTTTTCATATGGGGATCTACATCCGCATACCTTAAAAAAAAAGAAACACTGATAATCGCTTATCGCTATGATAAAAATAATTCCTACCTTCTAAGGGTCGATTTCTCATACCTGCGGTAATCTATGGTTCAGTTGAACCAGGATCACCGGTGATCTTCGGTTTTATTTGGAATGCATTTCTCATTGCACGTTCATGTCAGTGCTCGTTCTACAGCTTTCGAGAAATGCTAATAGATGGCAAAAGGTTAAAAACTGTCGCCATTTTGAACTACCTTTTTTATGCTGTTTTTGAATAAAGTTAAATTTAAGTATTTATAGTCAAATAGTCATTTTAATAATTATAAATAAATATTATAAAAACAAAAATAATGTTATCGTTTATCGTTAGGCTTAATATAATAAAATAGGATATATTTATATTATGACAGCGTTTCGTGTTAATAAAACGCATGCGTAGTCCATGAAATCATCTGAACTGAGTTCTGAAATCTTTGAACGGCCGAATTCCACCGTTCAAGCATCGTTCAAGTTTAAACTGCCATCGGTTGAACGTGCGAATTGAGAAAGACGATTTTGACTTTAAACTGACGTTTACTAGAAGTTCAGGTTAAACTGGAGTTGAACTCGATATGAGAAATTGGCCCTAAACCTGGCTTCGTCGCGTGTTGATCTATTACTTTGCCGTTTTCTAGAACCAACGTTAATTAACCCCACAGACACATCCATATTCTAATAATAAAACTGATGATTTAAATTATTTAACGTAACAATAATATCTCACAGTCAAACCAGAAATTTAGAGTAACACTACTCACTGCTTGCTACTTATAATTTGTAGGTTAGGTAATACAGAAACCGCGCGGAGAAATCAGATGTTTAGGAAGGCAGGATTTAATACTGTCATATTAGGCTAATACTACCCTCTATTAGTGAATATAAAAATATAAAGCAACTCGCAAATCCGCAATACAGAAAACTGTATTATGTGGACAAGTGCAGTTTTGTAGTAGTCAATAAATTAGTCGATATGTTTTTCCAAGGACATGAGTAGTTTTGTTCGAAATATTGAATGAAATTTTGCGTTTGGACAAGTGTTGTTTTGGATGACTTTTCGTATATTCCCATCTGTTTAATATGCGACAAAATGAGTTTTGCTCAATTCTGACGCCATATTCGGATTTAGTTCAGGAAATTCATTAAGATTCAACTCCTAACTCACTTTAGATGTAATGTGGACATGTGTGGTTTTGCATAGACCCTCCTTAACTGTCAAAAAATGGCATTTTCCCTTTTTTTTTTCAAATCAACGGAAAACAGTGAAACTTATGATTTTTTAGTACAAATGTCTTCGAGATTATGGAAAAAGCTTTAAAATTACGTATCACAAAGTTTGATATATTCATTTATTGTTAATATTGTGACACTATTTATAACAGTCTGCTCACAGATTGGCCTATCCTGACTGAACATTCTAGTCGTTGCTGGAGAACGCGCGAAACAGCCATTCCTTTTCCACGGCGTTCGGGGCGAGCGCTGTCAAAGTATATAAGAAACAGGAATTCGTCCGCAGGCCAGTCATTCATTTATCGAAGCGCGTCGCGTAATTTAATGTATTCGAATCGAATGTATTGAAATGTATTTATTAGTTATCGGAATTATTATGTTTAGTTAATTAAATCATAAATTTGAGTTTGTAAATAAATCAGATGTGTTAGTTGGTGTTATTTGTAATTATTAAATAAATAAGCGATGTAAATAAAATAATATAAGTAAGTCTTCCTTTATTTAAATTAAAATTAGTGCCTAAAAATATAAATAAATAAAATAGTAGAGTCAACCGCGTAAATCAGTACAAATGGTGCAGAAGTGAGGATACTTGAAATAAATAAAATCAACGTAAATTTTCGGTTTAAATAGAGTGTGGAACCTTTAAAAATAAATAAAATATAAATCGTAATAAATAAAGTGTGTGATCATGTCTACCTTGTGTAAGCTAAAAATTTCAGACCTGAGACTTGAATTGGAAGAAAGGGACCTGAGTTCTACTGGGAAAAAGGCTGATCTGGTCGAACGTCTAAAGAACGCTCTTCAGGAAGAGGGTAAAGATCCAGAAACCTATTTGTTTGAAGACAAGCATGCTGCTGTGATCTCGTCGATTTCGAAAGTTTCGACAGACATTACGTCGTTAGAGAACAAAGTATCGACAGACATTACATCGCTAGAGAACAAAGTTTCGACAGACATTACATCGTTAGAGAGCAAGGTTTCTAGTGAAATCTCCCAAGTTTCGACAGACATTGCATCGTTAGAGAACAAAGTTTCCGGAGACATTACATCATTAGAAAAAAAAGTTTCTAGTGACATTTCGAAAGTTTCGGGTGATATTTCATCCCTTGAAAGCAAGATGACTAACGAGATCTCTAGAGTAACTTCGGATTCTGACGACAAGATATCGTCCATAAAATCTACTTTTGAAGAAAAGATCAAGGAAATAGAAAAGAAACTGGAGGAAACGGAAAAAGTGGACAAAGTGGTAGAACCCATCTTAACAGACATTAAAGATGATGAAATCAAATACAAATTGGAGCCATGGTCGATAGTTGAAGGGAGTGTGAGTCTTGCTCGTGTTAAGGTGCCAAACTTCGACGGAAAATCATCATGGAACAACTACATGAAACAGTTCGAATCGGCGGCCAGAGCGAACAGATGGTCCGAAAAAGAAAAGGCTGTAAACCTCACTATTGCTCTTCGAGGCGACGCTTTGGATGTCCTCCAGACCATAGCCGTAGAGGAGACAGATGACTTCGAACAGCTCAAAAAGAGACTGAATATGCGATACGGGCACGAACATTTAGAGCATGTCTATCAGTCGCAGTTTAAAAATCGAAGACAAAAGAAAGATGAAGCTCTTCAAGAATACGAGGTAGATATTGCCAGGTTAGTACGATATGCATATCCAACAGCTCCCGAAGACATGATGGAAAAGTTGGCTGTTCAAACATTCATTGATGGCCTTCGTGATCATGAAATGCAAAGAACACTGCGATTAGCTCGTCACAAGACGCTGGTTGATGTCTTGTCTGCCGCCCTCGAATACGAATCAGCTACCCAGGCCTCTGGCGGGTACAGTAAAGTTAGGACTGTGAAAGAGGAAGAGGATGAAGAAAAACTGGACCAGATTGTCAATATGATAAAGGGCATTTCATACAAGAAAACAAAGACCATAAGGTGCTGGAATTGTGGTGAAATGGGACACGTACGGAGTTCATGTAAGTACCCTAGGTACAATAACAGTCAAGAGACTCACCAGCAGGAAAACTAGAACGGGTCGGCCTTAGGGGGGCAGCTTCAACCCGCAACTTTTCCAAAGACCCTCTCATACTAATAGCTTCTTTGAAATGTCGTGAAGATAGTGTATATGTAGATGGAGAAATAAATGGTAAAAAGTATACATTGTTGGTGGATACCGGAGCGACCAGGACCATTATACGACCGTCAGTTATAAACAGCCGTAAGAAACTCTTACCAACGAGGTTGCGACTGCGGACAGCCACAGGTGAAAACGCCAACACCCATGGAGAAATCCAGATACAATTAGGGATTGGAGCAGAAAAGTTCGTCCATACTGTCATAGTTGCAGACATCGAAGAAGATGTTATATTAGGAATGGACGTAATGAATTTGCATGGATTTCAATTGGATTTTAAGAATAGGGTAATCAAAGTTGGCAACGAGGAGGTATTTCTTCATCCACATGATGACAGAACTGTGCTAGCAGCCATTAAAGAAGATACAGTTGTGCCTGCGAGGAGTGAAACGATCATCGTAGCGTGGCTACAGGGAACTGTAGAAGAAGGAACGTCTGTTATGATGGAGCCATGGAACCACGACGAGGAGGTTGGCCGAGGAATCATAATTGGAAAGGAATTGGTTACTTCTGCTAAAGAAATTCCCGTGAGATTGATTAATGTCAATGACTACCCAGTGACCATCAAGGAGACAAAAGTAGGAACTTGTGTACCCGTGACGTCCATAATCCGTCAGACGACAACATCAGATAATTCCAACGATAAGTTCGACCAAATGGTTGCAGTTGCAGGCCAATCTCTAAATCAAATGGAAAAAAGGAAATTAAGGGAATTTCTTAGGCAATATCGTGACATATTCGTACCGAAAGGAGGAAAGACAGGAAGAACGACAGTTGTCAAACATAAAATTGACACTGGTACCGCTAGGCCAATTCGTCAATCAGCTCGACGATTACCACAGGCGAAGAGAGAGGAAGCTGAAAGGATTGTTCAAGAAATGAAGAAAGACGGGGTGATAGAAACTTCTACGAGACCATGGGTCTCTCCGGTGGTCCTGGTCAAGAAGAAAGATGGAACTACGAGGTTCTGTGTGGACTACCGTTTGTTGAACAATGTTACCAAGAAAGATAGTTATCCTCTGCCTCGGATCGACGACACGTTGGACACATTGGCTGGAAGTAAATTGTTTTCTACGTTGGACTTGAAGTCTGGATATTGGCAGGTAGAAATGGATCCAGTGGACAAAGAGAAGACGGCCTTTACGACAGGATCTGGATTATGGGAATTCAACGTTATGCCGTTTGGACTCTGTAACGCTCCTGCGACATTTGAGAGGCTTATGGAAAATGTGTTGAGAGGGTTATCTTGGAAAACGTGCCTGGTGTATTTAGACGACATAATCGTTTTGGGAGAGACGTTTGAAGACCACCTGAAGAATTAAGAAGACGTTTTTAATCGACTTAAAGCTGCCCAGTTAATGTTAAATCACAAGAAATGCCAGTTATTTCAAAGTAGAATCAATTATTTAGGTCATATAGTCAGCAAAGAAGGAGCGGCCGTGGATAAAGGAAAAATCAATTCCATTAAGGAATGGCCTGAACCAACTGATAAACATCAAGTGAGAAGTTTTCTGGGACTATGTACATACTACCGGAGATTCATTAAGAAGTTTGCAGATATTGCGAAGCCATTAACGCGACTTACAGAGGAAGCAAGCTGGGATGGAGACTGCCAAACGGCCTTTGAAACTTTGAAGAGGCATTTAATTACAGCGCCAATATTAGGGTATCCACTGCCAGAAGGAGAGTTCATCTTAGATACGGATGCAAGTAATGTGGGAATTGGAGGAGGAACCAGTCCTTAGATATTTTAGTAAAGTGCTTTCAAAACCTGAACGAAATTATTGCGTCACGAGAAAAGAACTTCTAGCAGTAGTAAAATCAGTGGAACACTTCTATCAATACCTCTACGGAAGGAAGTTTCTAATCCGAACCGACCATGCCGCCCTTAAATGGTTAATGCAGTTTAAGAATCCAGAGGGTCAGATAGCCAGATGGATTGAACGACTTCAAGAATATGATTTCAAGATCGAGCATCGGGCCGGAGTTAGCCATAGGAACGCTGATTCTCTATCTAGAAGACCGTGTCCAGCAGAATGTTCCCATTGCAACAAAACAGAGTCAAAGGAAGCAGCAGTACTAAGAACAACAGTGGTCAACGACGAGTGGACGCCTACCAAGATCAAAGAAGAACAAGAAAAAGATCCAGTTTTACAGAAGATTCGAAAATGGAAAGAAGAAAATCGTCGACCATCTTGGCAAGAAATATCAAGCCTAGGCTCAGTAGTTAAGACGTATTGGGCCCAGTGGGACTCATTTATCTTGGAAGACAGCTTGCTTAAACGAGTAATAGAAAATGATGATGGTTCGGTGAGGAGAACACAGTTGGTGATTCCAAAGAGCAGAGTAGCCGAAGTACTTCGTCAGTTACACGACAGTCCATCAGGAGGGCATTTTGGTGTAAACAAGACCCTTCAGAGAATTCGGGAACGATTTTACTGGATGAATAGTTCCGACGATGTGAAGGACTGGTGTAAGAAATGTACTACCTGTGCTACAAGTAACGGACCCTACCGGAAAAGAAAGGCTCCTATGAGACAGTACAATGTTGGAAGTCCGTTTGAAAGAATAGCTTTGGATATTGCCGGGCCATTTCCAGAAAGTGACAATGGATGCAAATACATGTTGGTGGTAATGGATTACTTCACGAAGTGGGTTGAGATCTACGCAATTCCAGACCAGAAGGCCGCCACTATTGCAGATGTGTTAATCAAGGACTGCATCAGCCGATTTGGAGTGCCTCTGGAGATCCATAGTGACCAAGGGAGGAACTTTGAGAGCGATCTATTTCAGGGAATCTGTGATAAACTAGCTATGAAGAAGACAAGAACCACGGCCTATCACCCGCAATCGGATGGAATGGTGGAGCGTATGAATAAGACAGTCGGCAAGTATTTGACAAAGATGGTGTCCAATCATCAACGAGACTGGGACCAGTACCTTCCGTTCTTCGCAATGGCCTATAGATCTGCTGTTAATGAACCAACTGGCCAAACACCAGCAAAAGTCCTATTTGGACGTGAGATGCGTCTACCCTGTGATCTAGAGTTTGGATGTCGACCTGGAGAAGATGTTGCTGGTGAGGATTACGTGAATGAATTACGAAGAAGAATGGACGATATACATGAGTTGGTCCGTTCTAAACTTCAGATCGCTAGCGACCGAATGAAGAAACGATACGATACCCAAGCCGAGAAGGGATGTTTCAAGGAGAACGACAAAGTCTGGCTTTATAATCCAAAGAAGCGAACAGGTTGTTCTCCCAAGTTGCAGCAGTTCTGGGAAGGTCCGTACCTCATTGTCAAGAAAATCAATGACGTTATCTACCGAATAAGCAAGATTCCTAGGGGAAAGCCTATGATAGTCCACCATAACCGGTTGGCGCCGTACGAGGGAGACCACGACGTAGATGAAGAAGTGGAAGTCAACCAAATTCGAGGAATACCTGACCTTACCTTTGAAGAGTGCATGGGTGCCTACGGAGGTACCGGTAAAGCAAGACATGGTGTTACCACTGAAGAAAAGCGAGATCTTCTCGCACTTCCCGATGACTATTCGCTGGCCCATACCATCCCGGCCAGTATCAAAGACGCACGAGGGTTGGCGTCCGCCTTCCGAAGGAAGTTTGGTCGAGTTGCAGAACTTCAATGCCAACTGCCAGCTCCTGGCAAAGCATTGAAACTCCAAGATGCATCACATTACCTATTCTATCTGGTAACAAAAGACACTGTCCATGGCCAGCCTACCTACCAAGATGTATGGGATGCATTGTTGCAATTGAGAGAGCACGTGTTGGAGTCCGAAGTGCAAAAGTTAGCCATGCCAAAGTTAGAATGCCGCCAATTAGACTGGAGAGTTATCCGAAATATGGTAGAAGAAATTTTTAAAGACACCGAGGTCCAGGTGTTAGTCTGTTGCAATCCGCATAGTTACTGGTGCGGAGCGAAGATCGTCCTTTGCCACTTTTATACAACTGGGAGTTGTAAAAGAGGGTCCAGTTGCAGATACCAGCATCCAGTTCCAGTCCCGACAAGGTTCCAGGAGGAACCATCTTTTAAGGAGGGTGCAATGTGACACTATTTATAACAGTCTGCTCACAGATTGGCCTATCCTGACTGAACATTCTAGTCGTTGCTGGAGAACGCGCGAAACAGCCATTCCTTTTCCACGGCGTTCGGGGCGAGCGCTGTCAAAGTATATAAGAAACAGGAATTCGTCCGCAGGCCAGTCATTCATTTATCGAAGCGCGTCGCGTAATTTAATGTATTCGAATCTAATGTATTGAAATGTATTTATTAGTTATCGGAATTATTATGTTTAGTTAATTAAATCATAAATTTGAGTTTGTAAATAAATTAGATGTGTTAGTTGGTGTTATTTGTAATTATTAAATAAATAAGCGATGTAAATAAAATAATATAAGTAAGTCTTCCTTTATTTAAATTAAAATTAGTGCCTAAAAATATAAATAAATAAAATAGTAGAGTCAACCGCGTAAATCAGTACAATATAATTGCGAAAAAAGGTCGGAATTGCAAAAAAATATTTTCTCAGTAACTGTTGTAAAAATTAGTGTACAGCTTTGAAATTTTTGTCAAATGAGGGTTTTTTGGTGGTTAATATGTGATAAAAATTTTAAAGCGATTCATTCAATTGTTTAAATTTTATTCAAATTGTTTATCCCAGAGAGCATTTTTTTTTGCAATAACATAAGTCAGAAAAAAATGACTTTAGAACTATTCCACAGGTGTCAAATGAAAGAGCATGAGCTACATTTTCAACATGGTTTAAAAAAGTGAATAAAAAATGCATTTATTAGTAATAAATAATTATGCAAAAGTATCGTCCATTTTTCTTTATAAACTTTTTGAATGACTTTTAAGGCGTTATCGAAATGCCTCCCACTTTTTCAGGTAAATATTTTCATACATGAAATGCCTCCCAGGTACAATCGAAATGCCTCCGTTTCGTTAATCATTTAGGCATATTTTGTCTATTTAATAATCTCTGTTTAATGACACAATGTTGCCAAATCATGATTTAAATAGGTAGTATCTATCTATTTTGATTTTTCTAATTCTTCATGCAGTGTACATAAAATTTGTTTCACATAAATATTTCACAGTGTCCAATATCAAATATTCAGTATTCATATCCGAAATTGGACAGTATCATTTTATCACCCAGTAGATCGAATGCATTTATTTGTTATTAAACACACACACGTAATTAATTAAATTACATACACATTTGGTCAATTATCAATAATATAATTTGGACATCAGCCAAAAGTTGCTGACATAAGATAAACAATTTACCTTAATTAGATACACAAAATCATGCGGGGCCCGTGTTTACATTGACCCAATTTAAACTTATATAAAACTAAGATCTCTTGTCTAGAAATTCAATTATTATTAATTCATTAACGCGAGTGATTGTCTTCAACGCTCATCATTTAAGTCTCTACTCAAAGTACCCCGGGTCAACATCCATAGTGTAAGTCTCATCAATAAACTCTGCTACTATTATTTGGTGTTTCCATCACAACTTAAAGACCATCTACACTGAGCCAACGAAGGGATATTGTTCATGGTCCTATCGAGAAAAAGAATACTTCAAGGAAGTTTGAGAAAGCCTATACAGTCCACACCAGCAACACCCTCAGAGAGAGACCACTAGACCCGGGAGAACGAGAGCCGATTGCAGAGCTAAGAGCAGTACCAAAGCCGAGAGCCGATTGCAGAGCAAAGAGCAGTACCATAGCCGAGAGCCGATTGCAGAGCTAAGAGCAGTACCATAGCCGAGAGCCGATTGCAGAGCTAAGAGCAGTACCATAGCCGAGAGCCGATTGCAGAGCTAAGAGCAGTACCATATATGTGACTCAGCAGTATGACATATTTCTTTTTAGAAAAGAAAGTTGTTACCCGACAATCTAATATCTAGCTTTTCTGGGTAATTCCAATTCCCATTCTAAGCTCTTCCATATTTATAATTCCATTTTATAATTCTATAAATAGGTAATTTTACCTTAATCTTTTTGTTTGTTTATATTCTGTGGGTAATTCCAATTTCGATTCTAATCTCTTCTTAACGATTCCATGAATAGGCACTTTTACCTTAATATTTTTGTTTGTTTATATTATCTTTTGTAAATTGTGCTAATGGGCTAAATGTTGTATAAATACGTGAAAGTTTATTAGTTCCTGCATCAGTCAGTTTGTCTATTTCAAGCTTGTCAGTTCGTCGATTTCAAGATCAAATTGTGTTTAAGTCAGGGGTGGGCAAATACTTTTAAGCGCGGGCCAAAATGAAATTTCAAATTTGTCTTCAAATTTCAAATGTCTTCTGGGTGGTACCGTGTACCGCGTTTTTGGTGGAGTTTTTTTTCTGCCCAAGCAATGTTTTTGGCAAAAATACTATAAATATTATCATTGTAAAGCATTTGGACAAATAAATTTGATTGTTAATAATAGATAGTTGTCTTACTTGGGTGTACATGCGAAGAACTTGTGCCCAGTAAAAAATATGTCACGTAATTTTTAAATAATTATGGTCAATCATATATTATTTAGGTCAAAACGGCAAACAGGTGTATGTTCTCAAAAAACTTTTGATAGTGTGTAAAAAAGAACATACACCTGTTTGCCGTTTTGACCTATTTTATTTAGAAGTGTGTACAAGTCTTGCAGTCTTTTCCAATATATTATTTAGTCATAAAAAAGATCCGGATAAAAAATGGAGATATTGAACAAGTGCACAAAATTAAATACTTAGGAGTCTGGATTACGGAAGATCTAAATCCAAAATTTGATTATGAATAGAACAATCAAGAGCAGTTTTTTTTAATATGAGGAAATTTTTGGATAACCAAAGACTCAATCTACAAATCCGATATCAGATGGTAAAATGTTATATCCACTCTATTCTTTTTTATGGTGCCGAAGCTTGCACTATTAATGTTGACTAAATGAGAAAGGTGGTAGATTTTGAGATGTTTTAGGAGAATTTTAAAAATACCATTGACCGATAATATTGCGAACGAAATGGTGTTACACACAATGGGAAGAGAACTTGTGACCACCATAAAAGGAGACAGACAGCATATTTGGAGCACATACTTAGAAATGATAAGTACGAGTTGGTGCAGCTGATTATTGCACTATATTTAAGAAAATCAGTATTTTTCAATTATTCTCGTCGTGTTTGTAATAAGGGGAAAATGATTTAGTAATTTCTTATTAAAGTTTTCAGCAAATAAATTGAGTTTTGTCATAAATTGTTTGACGTTTGAGTGAATATTAAAAGCGAACTGGTTTTTTCCTTGTAGATTATTTAGTTCATTCAAATATTTTACGATATCTACAGAAAATGAGAAATCGTTTAGCCATGCCTTATTTTGTTATTCAGGAAAATTATGTAGTTTTTCTTTTATTGACAAAAAGGCTATTTTATCAATTAAATTAATAATAGGTTTGTTCTAGCAAACAGTCAAACTAGTCAGAAACCGTCAGCAAACAGTTGGTCAGTGAGAGAACATAATACAGTCACCAGTGCTATCCCCTCTACTCGCGCTGGTCCACTATTCGCTGATGGTTTCAAACCGTTTGAAGCTGATGCTAGAACAAACCTATTGAAACCTGTCCAAAACTTTATCGATGCTAAGCCATCTCACTTCGGTGTAATAAGGAATTTCGTAAAAGTCACTTTCAATTTCTCTCAAAAATTCAACAAACTGTTGATGATTTTAGGCACGTTCCAGGATAAAATTCACAACTGTTGTCACAATGCAGTGTAAAAATAATATATCTTTTTCTGGCTGTAACTCTTTTACTTCGTCGCTCGTTCCTTTTAGTAAGCCCGCATTTTTCTCTGTTAAGCTAGGAGAACCATCCGTAGTAAAATGCTTACTATTTTGTTCCAAGTTAAATTTACTTTAACTGAACACTCTTCAACAGCGATAAAGAAGTCTTCATTGGTAGTTGTATCTTTCATAGGATGCACACTAAGAACGTCCTCGCTAATTTCACATTTCTTGTTAATGCCTCGAATGAATATTAATAATTGACTTGTGTCAGCAATATCACAGGACTCATCTAAAGCCAGAGAACAATATGTAAAATCAGCAATTTTTGTTTTTAGCTGGTCAAGTAAATTTCCTGAAAAAATTTCGAAAGGCTTACATTTTCAAAAATATGTTTCTTTTCAGGACAACATATCTCCTAGGTCCTAGACTTTTACCATGCATTGCTTAACAAATTCTGATTCATTAAACGGTTTATAGAACTTAGCAATTTCGTGTGCAATAACATAAATTGCTTTTGTGGTAGATTTCCCGATAATACTTTGTTGGGTAAAAATATTTTGTTGTTTATTCAAGTTTTTGTCAAGTTTTCTGCTGCTCTTTTAAGTTCTTTTAAAGTAGGGAAATGGTTAGGGCTGCTCGAAATTATAATACCTATATTATTTATATATTTCATTATTTATATGAACACTATGCACACTAATTCTGTAGATTTGATTTCAACAAAATCGCACAAGAGATTAAAAATAATTTTTTTCAACGGGCCGCATAAAGTAAGCAAAAGGGCCGCATCCGGCCTGCGGGCCTTTGTCCACCTCTGGTTTAAGTCATAACATCCGAAATAATGGAATCAACGATAAGTGTCAGTCAAAAGGGCAAACCATTACTATCAATTGATGGTTTTACATTCGGTTTTCAAAAAATGTTGGCCAAAGATACAGTAAAACGGTGGACGTGAACTAAAAAACCTGCAAAGCATTTGTGAAAACCCAGGGATGTGAAAAAGGGATGAAGTTTGGGCTAAACACTCTTCATCCTTACAAAGAACCACAAACCCATGCGAAAGTTTTAGATCATTCCATTAATAATTTTATTGATATAATTTTAGAATTTCAAATAAATACCTACATTAAAATGAATTCTGTTTCGACACCAAAAAAAATTGTTGCGGAAAGTACAGCAAAAATAAATTTTCTAAATGAAAAAATTTTAGAATTAAGAGAATGTAAAATACATAAATAGATTAGAATTTGTCAAAGTAGTATCATATAAATTTAGGAAAAATATTTTGTAATTTTATATTTCTATACCTACACATTTTGTAATATTTTACAAATAAGTTTTTTGTGATGTTATTTTTAATAAATATATAAAATACTTATTATGTTTTTGTATTTTTTGTTAAATTATTAATAACAAAAAATAATGGTTATTATAAAATATATTATAATGGTTATAAAACTAATTACATATGTATAAGTTAGATGAAATTTATAAATACCGCCTAGCCTAGTGTCAATAATGTTTAATACATAAAGGTTGAAAATAAAATAAATTAAATAACAAAATACCAATTTTGCCAAAAATTTACAAAGGGATGAAGATGTGGCAACGTCTCACGTTCACATAAAGATTAGAAGCATGTAATTTATTTAAAGCTTGAGAGGCAATTCGTATGTGACCATTTTAGAGACAGGTAAGAAACCCTTTTTCGGGAGGCATTTCATATGCGGCCAAAATTTAAACAATTGAATAAATCGCTTTGAAATTTTTATCACATATTAAGCACCAAAGAACTCTTATTTGGAAAAAATTCCAAAGCTGTACACTAATTTTTACAACAGTTATTGCGAAAATATTTTTTTGCAATTCCTTTTTTCGCAATTATATTAACAATAAATGAGTACATCAAACTTTGTAATACGTCATTTTAAAGATTTTTCCATGCACTCGAAGATGTGTGTACTAAGAAAACCATAAGTTTCCCTGTTTTCCATTGATTTGAAAAATAACTGAAAAATGTCATTTTTTTGACACTTAATTGTTTATAAATAAAAATGGCCGCCAGATCCTACGCAGGAAATAGTTACAATTTGCTCTTATAGGTATTACCTGACGAAAAAACGCTTCAGTACCCTGGCTGTTCAAGTGTCATGGAAAAACCTTATTACCCTGGACTATTAACTTGACCGTGAATTAGAGCACTTAACGTAAGCCGAGTACCTGAATTCCAGAATTTCAGAAGGCTGTAGCTCGAGAATAATAGTTTTTCAGAGCTAGGTGCCATGGACTTTTTAATCTACTCACTGAGAACTATCGTTGACTGAAGTTTCGTTAAATTTGACCGGGACCACTTTTCCATAAGGAGTGTTACGGGGTCCTTTACTCCACTATTATCAAATTTTGACACTAATGACATTTATGAAATTTTAACACTACTGGAATTTCATAGGTTAATTAAGTTATATCGGCGATTTTTGTGTTTGATGTGTTATTCCTTTAATCTTTAGATTTTTTGTCTACTTTTATTAAAAAAAAAACAGTTGTTTTTAGAACTCTTTAGCGACGTATTAGTATAATATAATATTTATGGATTACCGTCGAAGGCCGATATGATCAACCAAAAAAGAAGATGTATTTGGTGATTTTTCTAGTGACTTTCTTGGGTGTGAATCTGTATTTTTAGTTTACTCCTCCTGGTTTAAAAACAAACCATAGTCATTCATATTTAAGACTTCTCATTACGTGGGCAAAGTACTCAAATTTTCTCCTTTTTACGGTGTTCAGAACCTCTATTGGTTTAAGGGGCGTTTAAACACAGCGATAAGTCCAGCAACTAGTTGTGATGACAAGTTGCTGTGATTTGTTGAGGTTGAAACGCTGTTTAGACGCTGCGATAAGTTGACCACAACAAGTTGAAGAGGGGACCATTGTGTACATTAGACCCTTTTAGACCCTTCAATGAATTATAACTAGTTTTCATCGTAAACAAATAGATCCTGTTACTTTCAAAATATAAAGGTTGGGTATGTTATACAGGGTATTTACAAAGTTATAACCAATTTTATATGAAAATCGTAACAAGTTCAACTCACTGTATAAATAAAAATAAGCACAACGGCAATGGATTATTGATGCCATATTTTATTTATTGTCAAAATTTTTAAAAATGATTGATATTGCTAATTTACTTTATATCTAATAAAGGGTGAGTTAAAACTCAAGTAGGTAGGTACATTATTTTTTCAGTAAAATTTAAATGGGATACCCTGTATTTTATATCACTATTAAAAAGTACCATTACCGTACTTTAATTTGTATACAACATTCCCTATTCGTCTGTCTACGCAAAAGAAAAAGTAATTAAAAATGCGTGATCAAGGGATCAGGCACGTCAACTTCTGTCGGTTTTTCAAGAAAAGCTTTGATGGTTCGCAATACGTATTTGGACGGGTTTGCGAGTGGTTTGTTGGTTTTGGAGCGCCTGAGTTGAAAATATCAACAAAAAACATTCATACATTAAAAATTTAACTTTGTTTCTGGTGAAGCAACACAGTTGTAAAAAGCAGCTGATATAATATTATAATTGTCACCGGAAAGCAAAAAAGGTAACGCACAACTTGGAAGAACCTATAGTTTTCTAACTTCGCTTCTGGTGAAGCAACAGGGTTGGAACAACCAGATATATTATAATTGTGTCACCGGAAAGTGAAAAAGGTAACTCACAACTTGGAAGAGCCTATAGTTTTCTAACTTCGCTTCTGGTGAAGCAACGGAGTTGGAACAAGCAGATATATTATAATTGTGTCACCGGGAAGCGAAAAAGGTAACGCACAACCTGGAAGAACCTATAGTTTTCTAACTTCACTTCTGGTGAAGCAACAGGGTTGGAACAACCAGATATATTATAATTGTGTCACCGGAAAGTGAAAAAGGTAACTCACAACTTGGAAGAGCCTATACTTTTCTAACTTCGCTTCTGGTGAAGCAACGGAGTTGGAACAAGCAGATATATTATAATTGTGTCACCGGGAAGCAAAAAAGGTAACGCACAACTTGGAAGAACCTATACTTTTCTGACTTCGTTTCTGGTGAAGCAATGGAGTTGGAACAAGCAGATATATTATAATTGTGTCTCCAGAAAGCGAAAAAGGTAACGCACAACTTGGAAGAATCTATAGTTTTCTAACTTCGCTTCTGGTGAAGCAACAGGGTTGGAACAACCAGATATATTATAATTGTGTCACCGGAAAGTGAAAAAGGTAACTCACAACTTGGAAGACCCTATAGTTTTCTAACTTCGCTTCTGGTGAAGCAACGAGTTGGAACAAGCAGATATATTATAATTGTGTCACCGGTAAGCGAAAAAGGTAACGCACAACTTGGAAAAACCTATAGTTTTCAGGGACTACCTTTTTCGCTTTCCGGTGACACAATTATAATATATCTGATTGTTCCAACTGCGTTGCTTCACCAGAAACGAAGTTAGAAAACTATAGGCTCTTCCAAGTTATTCGTTACCTTTTTCGCTTTCCGGTGACACAATTATAATATATCTGCTTGTTCCAACTGCGTTCCTTCACCAGAAACCAAGTTGGAAATCTATAGGTTCTCCCAAGTTGTGCGTTACCTTTTTCGCTTTCCGGTGACACAACTATAATATATCTGCTTGTTCCAACTGCGTTGCTTCACCAGAAACGAAGTTAGAAATATATAAGTTCTTTCAAGTTGTGCGTTACCTTTTTCGCTTTCCGGTGACAATAATTATAATATTCTGCTTGTTCCAACTGCGTTGCTTCACCAGAAACAAAAGTTAAATTTTTAATTTATGAATGTTTTTTTATATACTGATAACGATTTCCGAAGTGAAACTCGAAACGTCAAGTAAACTTGATTTCAAACTCGAATTGTGACTTATGTCCAAATAAAATAGTAAATCTTATTTTGTATTTCTCACGCCGGTAAGAAGACAACAATGAAATGACCTTTTTTACATTGGTCCGCATGTATATTTTTTATTTCAGCTTCGAGATGGATGACGTCACTAGTATGTAAATGCCAAAAAATCATAATTTAAAAATATGTCCGGATTTTTTAGTCGTCGGTTTACGAAATAATCAATTTATTCCATTTGGTTTTGCCACACTGTAGAACGTAGAACTAATAATAATTATTAAGTTACATAATATTTATTTAATTATAAAATTGCATAAAGTTATAAATTTAAAAAGCCATCGTCGTCATCTGAATAGGGAATCTTACTGATTCAAAAACAGCTTTTTTTGAAACACTTCAGATATCAGGACATCGAGATTCATTTTTCGGAAAAATAACAAAGAGTGCGAGCGGAGAAATCAAACTTGTTTGGTTTCGCTGTTTTGCTCTATGATTTCTGCCACTATGTTATCGAACACCCTATGTAACATTCTAATTAATTTTATAAATGTGAATCTAAAAGTTGGCTACAATTTTTGTTATTAACTTTTATTGCTATCTATTACTATAACGGATCTACGTAGCTTTACCCCACTAATCAATCACCCTGTACATTATTTAATTATATATGTAAATAAATTCTAATACGGTAAGATTCTCCTAAATTGATACGACTCAAGTCCAATGATAAATCGCTGTACCGTTTAGACACGACGATAAATTAAAACAACTCGATCCTTGTGATAAGTTGATACCAACCTCAACCCAACTCCAACTTTGATAAGTCGTGCGATGCACCGTTTACACACAATGATAAGTTGCAACAACTCGATTGACCTTGATAAGTTGTTTGATATATCGCTGTGTTTAAACGATCCTTAAAGGGTCGTTTAAACACAACGATAAGTCACAGCAACTAGTTGTGATGACAAGTTGAAACGCTGTTTAGACGCTGCGATTCAATGCGATACCACCTTCAACCCAACTCCAACTTTGATAAGTTGTGCGATGCACCGTTTACACACAGTGATAAGTTGCAACAACTCGATTGACCTTGATAAGTTGTTTGATATATCGCTGTGTTTAAACGATCCTTTATTTGTTGAGGTTGAAACGCTGTTTAGACGCTGCGATAAGTTGACCACAACAAGTTGAAGAGGGGACCATTGTGTACATTAAGGATCGTTTAAACACAGCGATAAATCAAACAACTTATCAAGGTCAATCGAGTTGTTGCAACTTATCATTGTGTGTAAACGGTGCATCGCACAACTTATCAAAGTTGGAGTTGGGTTGAAGGTGGTATCGCATTGAATCGCAGCGTCTAAACAGCGTTTCAACTTGTCATCACAACTAGTTGCTGTGACTTATCGTTGTGTTTAAACGATGCTTTAGACCCTTTTAGACCCTTCAATGAATTATAACTAGTTTTCATCGTAAACAAATAGATCCTGTTACTTTCAAAATATAAAGGTTGGGTATGTTATACAGGGTATTTACAAAGTTATAACCAATTTTATATGAAAATCGTAACAAGTTCAACTCACTTTATAAATAAAAATAAGCACAACGGCAATGGTTTATTGATGCCATATTTTATTTATTGTCAAAATTTTTAAAAATTATTGATATTGCTAATTTACTTTATATCTAATAAAGGGTGAGTTAAAACTCAAGTAGGTAGGTACATTATTTTTTCAGTAAAATTTAAATGGGATACCCTGTATTTTATATCACTATTAAAAAGTACCATTACCGTACTTTAATTTGTATACAACATTCCCTATTCGTCTGTCTACGCAAAAGAAAAAGTAATTAAAAATGCGTGATTAAGGGATCAGGCACGTCAACTTCTGTCGGTTTTTCAACAAAAGCTTTGATGGTTCGCAATACGTATTTGGACGGGTTTGCGAGTGGTTTGTTGGTTTTGGAGCGCCTGAGTTGAAAATATCAACAAAAAACATTCATACATTAAAAATTTAACTTTGTTTCTGGTGAAGCAACACAGTTGGAAAAAGCAGCTGATATAATATTATAATTGTCACCGGAAAGCAAAAAAGGTAACGCACAACTTGGAAGAACCTATAGTTTTCTAACTTCGCTTCTGGTGAAGCAACAGGGTTGGAACAACCAGATATATTATAATTGTGTCACCGGAAAGTGAAAAAGGTAACTCACAACTTGGAAGAGCCTATAGTTTTCTAACTTCGCTTCTGGTGAAGCAACGGAGTTGGAACAAGCAGATATATTATAATTGTGTCACCGGGAAGCAAAAAAGGTAACGCACAACTTGGAAGAACCTATACTTTTCTAACTTCGTTTCTGGTGAAGCAATGGAGTTGGAACAAGCAGATGTATTATAGTTGTGTCACCAGAAAGCGAAAAAGGTAACGCACAACTTGGAAGAATCTATAGTTTTCTAACTTCGCTTCTGGTGAAGCAACAGGGTTGGAACAACCAGATATATTATAATTGTGTCACCGGAAAGTGAAAAGGTAACTCACAACTTGGAAGACCCTATAGTTTTCTAACTTCGCTTCTGGTGAAGCAACAGGGTTGGAACAAGCAGATATATTATAATTGTGTCACCGGTAAGCGAAAAAGGTAACTCACAACTTGGAAGAACCTATAGTTTTCAGGGACTACCTTTTTCGCTTTCCGCTGACACAGTTATAATATTGTCTGCTTGTTCCAACTGCGTTGCTTCACCAGAAACGAAGTTAGAAAACTATAGGTTCTTCCAAGTTGTGCGTTACCATATTCGCTTTCCGGTGACACAATTATAATATATCTGCTTGTTCCAACTGCGTTGCTTCACCAGAAACGAAGTTAGAAATATATAAGTTCTTTCAAGTTGTGCGTTACCTTTTTCGATTTCCGGTGACAATTATAATATTCTGCTTGTTCCAACTTCGTTGCTTCACCAGAAACAAAGTTAAATTTTTAATTTATGAATGTTTTTTTTTATATTGATAACGATTTCCGAAGTGAAAGTTGAAACGTCAAGTAAACTTGATTTCAAACTCGAATTGTGGCTTATGTCCAAATAAAATAGTAAATCTTATTTTGTATTTCTCACGCCGGTAAGAAGACAACAATGAAATGACCTTTTTTACATTGGTCCGCATGTATATTTTTTATTTTAGCTTCGAGATGGATAACGTCACTAGTATGTAAATGCCAAAAAATCATAATTTAAATATAAAAATCGACCTGTTTCCGGATTTTTTAGTCGTCGGTTTACGAAATAATGAATCTATTCTATTTGGTTTTGCCACACTGTAGAATGTAGAACTATGGAATCCTGAGAAAACTAATAGTATTTTTGAGAAATTTAAACGCATAATGAAAGATTTGCCTGAATTCAGGTTGCCTGGATGACACAATATGGAGAAATAAAAATATTGGAAAAGATATGAAAGGCAGAATTTACAAAACAGTCATCAGAACAATAATGACATACGCGGCAGAAACACGACCCGACACAGAGAGGACAAAAAGATTGCTCGAAACAGCGGAGATGAAAACCCTTCGAAAAATCGATGGTGAGACTCTATGGGACAGAGCTAAAAGTGCAGATATACGACAGAAGACAGGGTAAGAAACAGAACAATAGAATGGAATGACCACATAAGCCGAATGGAATGAACAGAGTAGTCAGGACAGCGAGAGACGGTTTCCCAATAGGCAGACGATCAGTGGTAAGACCACGAAAACGATGGAACGACAACTTACTAGAGGCACATTGAAAAAACAGACAGCCATGTCTATACAAAAAGAAGAAGAATAATAATTTATGAAAATTTTGATAATAAATAAAAAAATGGCATCAATAATCCATTGCTTTTGTGCTTATTTTTATTTATACAATGAGTTAACTTGTTACAATTTTCATATAAAATTGGTTATAACTTTGTAAAATACCCTGTATAACATAACAATCCTTTATACATTTGTAATGGCGAAGTTAAGAAGATTTTGAATATAAAATAAAATACAGGTTGTTCCAATAAAAAAAAAATTAAGTTTGGTCTGCCACTATGTTATCGAACACCCTATGTAACATTCTAATTAATTTTATAAATGTGAATCTCAAAGTTGGCTACAATTTTTGTTATTAACTTTTATTGCTATTTATTACTATAACGGATCTACGTAGCTTTACCCCACTAATCAATCACCCTGTACATTATTTAATTGGATATGTAAATAAATTCTAATTCTGTAAGATTTTCCTAAATTGATGCAACCCAAGTCCAATGATAAATCGCTGTACCGTTTAGACACGACGATAAATTAAAACAACTCGATCCTTGTGATAAGTTGATGCAATCCGATACCAACCTCAACCCAACTCCAACTTTGATAAGTCGTGCGATGCACCGTTTACACACAATGATAAGTTGCAACAACTCGATTGACCTTGATAAGTTGTTTGATTTATCGCTGTGTTTAAACGATCCTTTATTAGATTTTTTGTCTACTTTTATTAAAAAAAAACAGTTGTTTTTAGAACTCTTTAGCGACGTATTAGTATAATATAATATTTATGGATTACCGTCGAAGGCCGATATGATCAACCAAAAAAGAAGATGTATTTGGTGATTTTTCTAGTGACTTTCTTGGGTGTGAATCTGTATTTTTAGTTTACTCCTCCTGGTTTAAAAACAAACCATAGTCATTCATATTTAAGACTTCTCATTACGTGGGCAAAGTACTCAAATTTTCTCCTTTTTACGGTGTTCAGAACCTCTATTGGTTTAGACACTGTAAACCTGCGTCATTTGTCATACGATATCCTTAACAGTCGGCCGTACGTTCACAGCTCGAAAGCCTTAATTCTCTTACACATTGTTTTAGTGTTTGGAGGCGTGTCTCCAGGAATTGTGACCAAGGAATTATAAATAATTGCGTTGGTCAAATTACTATTTTTATTGGGAATAAGCCACAATTTTACTTTAAAATAAGTTTTTTTTATGTTTCGATTTCCACTTGGAAAATCGTTCTCAGAATACAAATTAAACAAATATTAGACTAAGTTTTCACTCTAATGGCATATAACATATCCCACCAGAATGAAAAGTTCCAACGAGACTGGTTCCCTTCATACTCCACACAGAGTAAATGTAAATCAAAAATGAAAAACCATTTTTAATTTCGTTGCAAAACGAAAATACAGCCGAACCATATTCCAGTCCAATCAGAGAGTGCTGCAAGCACCTCTACCGGTTTCGAAACTTATTAGTCTCTCATCAGGAGGCACATATGCTGCTCTCCCTGATCCAACCAAAACAAACCCCAGCGTGCAGTCCCGAATTGCAACGAACGAAATGGCATAGATGCCCTAGCGGCAACTGCTAGCAAAAGACTAAGTTTTCACTCTAATGGCATATAACATATCCCACCAGAATGAAAACAATGGGAACCTTCTCTGGTTACACCTCCGAGGCTTCTACAATTTGCAAGCCATACGGATGCTGAGACTAAGGAAGATGAGGGAATTCTACAATTTACAATTCACGTCACATCTGCTCAGCGCGGTAAAGTTCCAACGAGACTGGTTCCCTTCATACTCCACACAGAGTAAATGTAAATCAAAAATGAAAAACCATTTTCAATTTCGTTGCAAAACGAAAATACAGCCGAACCATATTCCAGTCCAATCAGAGAGTGCTGCAAGCACCTCTACCGGTTTCGAAACTTATTAGTCTCTCATCAGGAGGCACATATGCTGCTCTCCCTGATCCAACCAAAACAAACCCCAGCGTGCAGTCCCGAATTGCAACGAACGAAATGGCATAGATGCCCTAGCGGCAACTGCTAGCAAAAGACTAAGTTTTCACTCTAATGGCATATAACATATCCCACCAGAATGAAAACAATGGGAACCTTCTCTGGTTACACCTCCGAGGCTTCTACAATTTGCAAGCCATACGGATGCTGAGACTAAGGAAGATGAGGGAATTCTACAATTTACAATTCACGTCACATCTGCTCAGCGCGGTAAAGTTCCAACGAGACTGGTTCCCTTCATACTCCACACAGAGTAAATGTAAATCAAAAATGAAAACCATTTTCAATTTCGTTGCAAAACGAAAATACAGCCGAACCATATTCCAGTCCAATCAGAGAGTGCTGCAAGCACCTCTACCGGTTTCGAAACTTATTAGTCTCTCATCAGGAGGCACATATGCTGTTCTCCCTGATCCAACCAAAACAAACCCCAGCGTGCAGTCCCGAATTGCAACGAACGAAATGGCATAGATGCCCTAGCGGCAACTGCTAGCAAAAGACTAAGTTTTCACTCTAATGGCATATAACATATCCCACCAGAATGAAAACAATGGGAACCTTCTCTGGTTACACCTCCGAGGCTTCTACAATTTGCAAGCCATACGGATGCTGAGACTAAGGAAGATGAGGGAATTCTACAATTTACAATTCACGTCACATCTGGTTCGAAGGTTCCCATTGTTTTCATTCTGGTGGGATATGTTATATGCCATTAGAGTGAAAACTTAGTCTTTTGCTAGCAGTTGCCGCTAGGGCATCTATGCCATTTCGTTCGTTGCAATTCGGGACTGCACGCTGGGGTTTGTTTTGGTTGGATCAGGGAGAGCAGCATATGTGCCTCCTGATGAGAGACTAATAAGTTTCGAAACCGGTAGAGGTGCTTGCAGCACTCTCTGATTGGACTGGAATATGGTTCGGCTGTATTTTCGTTTTGCAACGAAATTGAAAATGGTTTTTCATTTTTGATTTACATTTACTCTGTGTGGAGTATGAAGGGAACCAGTCTCGTTGGAACTTTACCGCGCTGAGCAGATGTGACGTGAATTGTAAATTGTAGAATTCCCTCATCTTCCTTAGTCTCAGCATCCGTATGGCTTGCAAATTGTAGAAGCCTCGGAGGTGTAACCAGAGAAGGTTCCCATTGTTTTCATTCTGGTGGGATATGTTATATGCCATTAGAGTGAAAACTTAGTCTTTTGCTAGCAGTTGCCGCTAGGGCATCTATGCCATTTCGTTCGTTGCAATTCGGGACTGCACGCTGGGGTTTGTTTTGGTTGGATCAGGGAGAGCAGCATATGTGCCTCCTGATGAGAGACTAATAAGTTTCGAAACCGGTAGAGGTGCTTGCAGCACTCTCTGATTGGACTGGAATATGGTTCGGCTGTATTTTCGTTTTGCAACGAAATTGAAAATGGTTTTTCATTTTTGATTTACATTTACTCTGTGTGGAGTATGAAGGGAACCAGTCTCGTTGGAACTTTACCGCGCTGAGCAGATGTGACGTGAATTGTAAATTGTAGAATTCCCTCATCTTCCTTAGTCTCAGCATCCGTATGGCTTGCAAATTGTAGAAGCCTCGGAGGTGTAACCAGAGAAGGTTCCCATTGTTTTCATTCTGGTGGGATATGTTATATGCCATTAGAGTGAAAACTTAGTCTTTTGCTAGCAGTTGCCGCTAGGGCATCTATGCCATTTCGTTCGTTGCAATTCGGGACTGCACGCTGGGGTTTGTTTTGGTTGGATCAGGGAGAGCAGCATATGTGCCTCCTGATGAGAGACTAATAAGTTTCGAAACCGGTAGAGGTGCTTGCAGCACTCTCTGATTGGACTGGAATATGGTTCGGCTGTATTTTCGTTTTGCAACGAAATTGAAAATGGTTTTTCATTTTTGATTTACATTTACTCTGTGTGGAGTATGAAGGGAACCAGTCTCGTTGGAACTTTACCGCGCTGAGCAGATGTGACGTGAATTGTAAATTGTAGAATTCCCTCATCTTCCTTAGTCTCAGCATCCGTATGGCTTGCAAATTGTAGAAGCCTCGGAGGTGTAACCAGAGAAGGTTCCCATTGTTTTCATTCTGGTGGGATATGTTATATGCCATTAGAGTGAAAACTTAGTCTTTTGCTAGCAGTTGCCGCTAGGGCATCTATGCCATTTCGTTCGTTGCAATTCGGGACTGCACGCTGGGGTTTGTTTTGGTTGGATCAGGGAGAGCAGCATATGTGCCTCCTGATGAGAGACTAATAAGTTTCGAAACCGGTAGAGGTGCTTGCAGCACTCTCTGATTGGACTGGAATATGGTTCGGCTGTATTTTCGTTTTGCAACGAAATTGAAAATGGTTTTTCATTTTTGATTTACATTTACTCTGTGTGGAGTATGAAGGGAACCAGTCTCGTTGGAACTTTACCGCGCTGAGCAGATGTGACGTGAATTGTAAATTGTAGAATTCCCTCATCTTCCTTAGTCTCAGCATCCGTATGGCTTGCAAATTGTAGAAGCCTCGGAGGTGTAACCAGAGAAGGTTCCCATTGTTTTCATTCTGGTGGGATATGTTATATGCCATTAGAGTGAAAACTTAGTCTTTTGCTAGCAGTTGCCGCTAGGGCATCTATGCCATTTCGTTCGTTGCAATTCGGGACTGCACGCTGGGGTTTGTTTTGGTTGGATCAGGGAGAGCAGCATATGTGCCTCCTGATGAGAGACTAATAAGTTTCGAAACCGGTAGAGGTGCTTGCAGCACTCTCTGATTGGACTGGAATATGGTTCGGCTGTATTTTCGTTTTGCAACGAAATTGAAAATGGTTTTTCATTTTTGATTTACATTTACTCTGTGTGGAGTATGAAGGGAACCAGTCTCGTTGGAACTTTACCGCGCTGAGCAGATGTGACGTGAATTGTAAATTGTAGAATTCCCTCATCTTCCTTAGTCTCAGCATCCGTATGGCTTGCAAATTGTAGAAGCCTCGGAGGTGTAACCAGAGAAGGTTCCCATTGTTTTCATTCTGGTGGGATATGTTATATGCCATTAGAGTGAAAACTTAGTCTTTTGCTAGCAGTTGCCGCTAGGGCATCTATGCCATTTCGTTCGTTGCAATTCGGGACTGCACGCTGGGGTTTGTTTTGGTTGGATCAGGGAGAGCAGCATATGTGCCTCCTGATGAGAGACTAATAAGTTTCGAAACCGGTAGAGGTGCTTGCAGCACTCTCTGATTGGACTGGAATATGGTTCGGCTGTATTTTCGTTTTGCAACGAAATTGAAAATGGTTTTTCATTTTTGATTTACATTTACTCTGTGTGGAGTATGAAGGGAACCAGTCTCGTTGGAACTTTACCGCGCTGAGCAGATGTGACGTGAATTGTAAATTGTAGAATTCCCTCATCTTCCTTAGTCTCAGCATCCGTATGGCTTGCAAATTGTAGAAGCCTCGGAGGTGTAACCAGAGAAGGTTCCCATTGTTTTCATTCTGGTGGGATATGTTATATGCCATTAGAGTGAAAACTTAGTCTTTTGCTAGCAGTTGCCGCTAGGGCATCTATGCCATTTCGTTCGTTGCAATTCGGGACTGCACGCTGGGGTTTGTTTTGGTTGGATCAGGGAGAGCAGCATATGTGCCTCCTGATGAGAGACTAATAAGTTTCGAAACCGGTAGAGGTGCTTGCAGCACTCTCTGATTGGACTGGAATATGGTTCGGCTGTATTTTCGTTTTGCAACGAAATTGAAAATGGTTTTTCATTTTTAAACAAATATTGTTTTTATTAATTGGTGATAAAATTTTTCTAATGTATATTTAATAAATTAATTCTTCATCTATCCAATTCTTTTTCAACTCTGGTGATATCTCTCCTATGGCTCTACAGCTTAAGTCGGGCCCTGGCACGGACCTGTCCCGGACAATGACAGAACACCTTATTAGGTGTTCTGTCATTGTCCATTCTTATGAGGTGACCTGCCCAGCGCAATCTTTGTATTTTTTGCATACTGTAACAAAAGATTACTTTTGACCGACCCTCGTATAACAGGTCCCATCTCCACACACGCAGATCCACATCGATCTTTCTGGATAAGACGCGATGCAGCGGGGCGGAAGACGAGCAACTCTCCGAATGTCGCGACAATAACTAGAGATGGGCAGAATCTTCGAGAAATAACGGCTGGTGTTTATATAGGAGCGAATTTTGTAAATAGAGTTTAGTTTAAGCTAGAGTCTGTAAAATAAATTCGTAACTTGTATAAATAAATTCGTATAAACAAACCGAGAGTACCTATTATTTTAACCGTAAGCACGCGACAATACTTTGTTGTAGAGGGTTCTTTGTAATATTGGTATAACTAGTAGTTGAACCTTATTCTCCGTATACCATTGTCGCAAATGGGTCCCAATATTCTCCTTAATATCTTTCTTTCAAAAGTATTAATGAGGTTTATTGTCTTTTCTATCATGATCCATGTTTCTACGACTCTGGTGACATGCTGCAGATTATTTTGTCACTGTTCAGCAGACATTGACAAACGCCAATTAACTCACCCTTTGGGAGAGAATATATTTTTCGAGTATGTCTGATATTTTTAGCCTACGTGTACCTACTTCCCGGATTTGTCGGTTCATCTGAATCCGTATTGGAGTTTCCGGAGCTTCTATGATATCTACGTGTATCTATCAGGTGAATCGAAAAGTGCAAATTTAGGGGGTAAAATAAACTTTCTCCTGTAAGGTTTAAATTTAAGTATGTGTTTGAGTAAGTCATTTAGAAGAAATGTGTACAATTACAGGCGATTCTGAAGAGCATAATACCTTGCCAGGCGAGGGGAAAGATTAGGGTGTTTTTCCTAATTCTTTTTGCATCGAACAATTTTTTTTAGGTTTTTTGAATAATTCCAAACAGAAAAGGTCTTTAATGATTTTTCTCTTAAGTTAATAGTTTTTGTTATACAGGGTGTCCCGAAAAGATTGGTCATAAATTATACCACACATTTTGGGGTCAAAAATAGTTCGATTGAACCTAACTTACCTTAGTACAAATGTGCTCATAAAAAAAGTTACAGCCCTTTGAAGTTACAAAATGAAAATCGATTGTTTTCAATATATCGAAAACTATTAGAGATTTTTTATTGAAAATGGGCATGTATCATTCTTATGGCAGGAACATCTTAAAACAAAATTATAGTGAAATTTGTCCACCTCATAAAGAATTTATGGGGATTTTGTTCCCTTAAACCCCCCCCCCCCCAAACTTTTGTGTACGTTCCAATTAACTCATTATTGTGGTACCATTAGTTAAATACAACGTTTTTAAAACTTTTTGCCTCCTAGTATTTTTTCGATAAGCCAGTTTTTATCGAGATGCGGCTTCTTTTTCAATATATTTACGTAAAATTTTTATGGGGGTTTTGTTGCTTTAAACCCCCCCAAATGTTTGTGTATGTTCCAATTAAACTATTATTGTGGTACCATTAGTTAAACACAGTGTTTTTAAGACTTCTGCCTCTTAGTCTTTTTTTTATAAGTCACCTTTTTTCGAGATGTAGCTTCTTTTTCAAAATATACCTAAAAATGTAAATTATAAATAAATTTTCAGATTATTAACAGGTCTCTATAACCGTACTTAACCATATACAAATATGTGGTGGATTCGACAAATATTCAAAATATCACGATAAACACTGACTTATCGAAAAAGTACTAGGAGGTAAAAAAGTTTTAGAAACATTGTGTTTAACTAATGGTGCCACACTAATAATTCAATTGGAACGTACACAAAAGTTTGGGGGGGTTTAAGGGAACAAAACCCCATAAAATTTTTATGGGGTGCACAAATTTCACTTTAATTTTTTTTAAGATGTTGCTGCCATAAAAATGCCACATGTCCATTTTCAATAAAAAATCTCTAAGAGTTTTCGATATATGAAAAACAATCGATTTTCATTTTGTAACTTCAAAGGGCTGTAACTTTTTTTGTGTGCACTATTGTATATAGGTAAGTGAGGTTCAATCAATCTATTTTTGACCCCAGAATCTGTCGTATAATTTATGACCAATCTTTTCGGGACACCCTGTATAAGCGATTGAAAATTTTGAAAATTGCGAAATCGGCCATTTTTAACCCTAAATCGGACATTTATCTAAAAATTTCAATGTTGCCAAGGTACATGGTATTCTTTAAACATTGATTGATGAAATCCCAAAGAGTTTTTTGCAATAAAATATCGAAAACCCCTTTGTTTTTTAATTGCTAATCAAGCGGGCGCGACACTGTAGTATAAGTGAGGACGTTTGAGTTTGCATAAATTCATTATCTCGAGAATGGGAAAATTTCAAGAGAAATCCTCAGACAGGTCGATTTTTATTTTTGAATTAGGACTTTTTGGCATATATATAATACTAGTGACGTCATCCATCTGGGCGTGATGACGTAATCGATGATTTTTTTAAATAAGAGTAGGGGTTGTGTGATAGCTCATTTGAAAGGTTATTTAATTCTCTGTTCAGTAATATAAACATTGACATAATTATTTATACAGGGTGTACAAAAAAATTTTTTTTATTAAATTAATTTTGATTAAATTTGACAAATAGAAGAACAAATTTTTTTGTACACCCTGTATAAATAATTATGTTAATGTTTATATTACTGAATAGAGAATTAAATAACCTTTCAAATGAGCTATCACACAACCTCTACTCTTATTTAAAAAAATCATCGATTACGTCATCACGCCCAGATGGATGACGTCACTAGTATTATATATATGCCAAAAAGTCCTAATTCAAAAATGAAAATCGACCTGTCAGAGGATTTCTCTTGAAATTTGCCCATTCTCGAGATAATGAATTTATGCCAACTCAAACGTCCTCACTTTTACTACAGTGTCGCGCCCGCTTGATTAGAAATTAAAAAACAAAGGCGTTTCCGATATTGTATTGCAAAAAACTCTTTGGAATTTCATCAATCAATGTTTAAAGAATATCTACCTACCTTGGCAACTTTGAAATTTTTAGATAAATGTCCGATTTAGGGTTAAAAATGGCCGATTTCGCAATTTTCAAAATTGTCAATCGCTTATATAACAAAAACTATTAACTTCTGTTTGGAATGATTCAAAAAACCTAAAAAAATTTGTTCGATGCAAAAAGAATAATTTTAGGAAAAACCCCTAATGTTTCCCCTCGCCTGGCAAGGTCTTATGCTCTTCAGAATAGCCTGTCATTGTACACATTTCTTCTAAATGACTTACTCAAACACATACTTAAATTTAAACCTTACAGGAGAAAGTTTATTTTACCCCCTAAATTTGCACTTTACGATTCACCTGGTAGATACACGTGCACCGCTGATGCCTGCCAGGTCATGGTTTTTAGCCTTGGTGTGCTATGAATTATCACTAGAAAAATTTGTAGCCTTACAGGACGACCGTTAGTCGGAGGGTTCACTAGCTCTTAGACTATATCTAAAAATACTTTTAAAATTTATTTAACTTAATTAAAAAAAGTACTCTGAATATCTGTTATTAGTCATTATAATTAAAACTAAAAAAGTTATTTTATTTAAAAAAATATTAAAATAAAAAAGATAACATTACAATAAATAAACCAAAATTGATTATATAGGAACTTACTTCAGGTAATCTGTATTCCTATATCGTATTAAAGCAGTAACTTTTTGCTTAACTAATAATAACTGAAGAAACTAAAAAATTCTTAGGAATTAATTATAAAATATATAAAAATAAGAGTCTATTCTTGTAAGTCGGAGAAATTTTCTTCACGCAAGCTGGACTCTGAATTATGAAGAGAATATAATGAAGAGTCTCTCTCCATCTCGCTAAATCATTCATTTTCTGATATAGATCTAGAGGCTTGAACTGGTTCCAACAGATGAGAAAGAATCTCATCACATACCATTTTTCCATGGTTATGTTCTTTTAGGAGTTTTTCATTATGAACTATTATACATTAACTTCCCTGTTCTATGTATAGTCAGACTATTTCTCCTTTTATTATGTATGAAAGGGTATGTGCTATAACTGCGCTCTGTTTCAGCGTAGGAAGCTGTTAACAGCAGTATTGTAATTGCTTAATATTTTAAGAAAATCCATTGACCAAAGGTCTGCTTTTGCACAGAACTTTCTTAGTTCTGTACAAATATTTTCTTTTTTGTCAATAAACTTGGGACGATTGGTTAATATCTTGTCTATACACTGCATAGCTAATATATGCTCTTCACCACTGATTCTTTGTCCTGTTACAGAAGAATCAGGTAAGTTTGAAGCTTAGTGCAAAGGTTTCACTGCCATTTTTTTCTATTTTCTAATTTAGATAAGCATTCCTTTTCTTCAGACTTACTGATTGGAAGTAATGGAATATACTCGGTAAAAATATTTTCTGTATCCTCAAATGCCTCGACAAACTGGGATATTTTAAACATATTGCCTTTCAATAACGTACCTAATCCATTTCACAATTATTGGTGTTAGCACAACTGCTACTTTTTGCAACTTTATCCAAAATATTTCATCACCCAGGCAGTTCTGTTTAACATTCCGTGAATATTTAGGTACAATTGTCTCCCTCTATATGACTATAAGCATCGGTAAAGCACGTTTAGACAATAATGTTATTAATATAATTAAGAATTGAACCCCATCTAGTGTTTAACGAGAAATTTTATTGATATAACTTTATTGTAGTTTTTTATTTTTTTTCTTTATTTATTATTTCACTTTTGAAATATTACCATGCATTATATTATATCTACATAAATAAATCACAATAAAGATACACTAGAAATAAACAAACCAAGACATATTGAATGTTTGAAGAGCACTCCCAAATCATGATTTACAATGTATACACATTGTAAGTCCCAAATCATGATTCGCAAAGTTTATACATTGTAAATCATGATTTGGGATCACTATCAGATCTATTTTCGTTTTGTCCATTTCGCGTATTATTTCTTCCATCTTACTTCTAACACCCCTCACATTCCATGTACCAAAAGTCACTGTCCTTTTTTGTTGTTGTTGTCGTCTTGAGTTTTCAATCTTGTTCTGAGGCGGATTAGGATTTTTTGCGGTATAAGAATACAGATAATGGGATGCAGGCCCATTGATCCGTTTGATTTTCTGTAGGGGTTTCTTCCCTTAGCCGACCTGTCCCAGTTTTGAGGCGCCAGGAACTCGTCTTTTACCCATCTCGTCGGATACATCACGTACATCCATTTTACGCAGTGCATCCAGCGGATACGCGACACGTACTGAGTTCTATTTCTAGAGTTTCTGAGTTCTCGGAGTTTAGGACGATCAGGGTATCAGCATCCCATCACGCATCCAAGATCCTTTACCAACCTTATCCATCATACATTTGATCAATTTTCATAAAAAGCAATTAAATCTAAAATATAGGAAATTATGATATTGTTACCTCTAATTGTCTAACGCAGCTAACGTAGGCTAATCTAGACTGTATATCTGGCAAGTTGGGAACCTTCACTGGTTGTGTAAAAGGGTTCCATCTCTTCCACAATAACCACCATCCGGATAGATCGTCGCCGTAGTTGGTCAAATCTTGATCGTCCACGGAACCAACATCGATTGCCAAAATATGATTTGCTCCAAGACTTCGCATGACATCAGCTATGAAAAGTTTAAGTCGTTTAAAAGTGCCCTTTTTTAAGTAAAGTACAATTAAAGCAAATTTTTAATTGGCGATTTAAGCCTATGCAAATTCTTTTTAATCGGTTAACATATTGTTAAATTTATTTTGTCAATTTAGCTGCTTGTTTCTTTTTTCAGCCACGTATGAAGCCAATCATTATCACAATCATAATAAAGATCCATATCGTTTTATACTGCATTTTACTAATTTACCTTAACTTAACAATATAATATCATTAAATGAATACATACTAATATTGTTCTGAAGCTATTTCTTTGTGGCATTTATGTAATTTATTATTCTAAATGGGAAATAAGCTGCAATTTAACTTAAAAAATGATTTGATTGACGTTTCGATGTCCACATCGGACGTCGTTACCTATCAAAATATTACTAAATTAAACAAAAATGTTGTTGGTTAGTAAAAAAAATTCTTCTAATAATTTAATTTAATCCGACTCATTTATATCGGCAATTCAGACATATACATTTTAAAGTAGAAGACTTTAGTAGAAGACTATTGCCAATATTTATGAGTTGCGTTCCTGGGACGACTTTATTGAAAGATAGTTCATTCGATTAGGCACATGAAAGCAACGTTAACTCAAGAATATCCGTCACAAAAAAAATCATAGCATGAGGTATGTCTTGAAAAAAACATGCAATGGTGACAGTAAAATTCTCGTGTTAGTGATTCCATAGTAAATCACGAGGAAAAACTAGGAAAAAACTTCATGATACATGATACTATCCCGACATTGTAAGTATTTGGTCTTACATTCAGTTTACTCTCAAAACAAACACCATGATTTTATTAATAACTTTATTAATAATTAATAATATTGTATGTTATTTTAGATTATAAATAATATTAATAATACATATGTGGATGTGGACATGGGCGCCCATACCCATGGGCAGGGGGGGCGTGGCCCCCTGGCTTTTCGTTTGCTTTAAATTATATATGGCTATCCAAAGTATACAAAATATAATGGCCACGTCTGCCCCCCCTTAAAATTTTTATATGGGCGCCCGTGGATGTGGAATGTGGTTATAGTCTAAGAGCTAGTGAACCCTCCGATTAACGGTCTTCCTGTAAGGCCAGAAATTTGTATAGTGATAATCCATAGCACACCAAGGCTAAAAGCCATTACCTGGCAGGCATAAGCCCTGCACGGGTATCTACTAGGTGAATCGAAAAGTGCATAGTTTAGGGGTAAAATAAACTTTCTCCTGTAATGTTTTAATTTAAGTATGTTTTTCAGTAAATCATTTAGAAGAAATGTGTATAATGACATGCTTTCTATGATCAATTGGGAGACATACTGAGTGATATTCCAGCGGAGGAGAAAGTTATAATAGGAGGTGATTTCAATGCACATGTGGGCCAAGCCAAGACAGGATATGAAACAATACATGGGGGATTAGGCTTTGGAACTAGAAATGAAGCTGGAGATGACATGCTAGAATTAGCAACAGCATTGGATATGGCGATTGTTAACACATTCTTTAAAAAGAGAGAAACTCAACTTATTACCTACAAAAGTGGACAACATCAATCCCAAATAGACTACTTCATGATAAGGAAAGAAGACATACGTGAATGCAAGGACTGCAAGGTAATAGTTAGTGAGACAGTAAGCCAACAACATAAGCTGCTTGTTCTGGACATCGAAGTAAAAAGCGAAACTAAACAAAAATATCGGAGAGGACCACAAAAAATCAAGTGGTGGATGCTAAAAGATGAGAAGGAAGGTCTATTCAGGGAAAGAATAGTAGAAAAAATATGTTGGAACATGAAAGGAAGCCCTAACACAATTTGGAGAAAAATGGCCAATATTATTAGAGAGACGGCTATTGAAATACTTGGGAAAACGTCAGGAAAGAAGTTTGAAGATAAAGAGACTTGGTGGTGGTCAAATGAAGTACAAGGAAAAATAAAAGAGAAGAGAAAATTATATAAAAAGTGGCAAGAAACCAGATCGGACATAGATCTTCAAAACTATATGGTCGCCAAAAAGGAAGCGAAAGTAGCAGTAGCAAAAGCTAAAGCAGAAGCGTATTCAAACCTATACGATCAACTTGATACCAGGGAAGGCGAAACGAAGATATATAAAATAGCCAAACAGAGAGCAAAGAAAGCAAAAGATTTTAATCAGATTAGATGTATCCGAGATGAAAATAATAAAATACTAGTTCACGAAAGGGATGTCAAAAAGAGATGGAGAAAGTACTTTGACAGCTTATTAAATGAAGAATTTGACAGACAGCCTGTAGAGTCAACGGAGACAGTAGCAGCAATGGTCACCAAAATAACCAATGAGGAAGTGGCTCAAGCGCTTCAAAAAATAAAGAAAGGAAAAACGGTAGGACCAGATGATATTCCTGGGGAAGTATGGAGAGCATTGGGAGAGACAGGAACAAGGTGGCTAGCAGGTCTATTTAATAGAATTATGGAAGTTGGACAAATGCCAGACGAATGGAGAAGCAGTATACTGGTACCTGTTTACAAAAACAAGGGAGATATACAACAATGTACAAACTACAGGGCTATAAAACTGCTTAGCCACACCATGAAAATATGGGAAAGAGTAATTGATAGACGGATACGTGAAGAGACCGAAATATCCGAGAATCAATTTGGCTTTATGCAGGGTAGATCAACAACAGATGCAATTTTCACTATAAGGCAGTTGATGGAAAAATACAGGAGTAAAGAAACAAACGCTCATATGGTATTCATTGATCTTGAGAAAGCATATGATAGAGTTCCTCGAGAGATTCTGTGGTGGGCACTCAATAAGAAAGGAGTCCCTGGTGAATATGTAAAGATTGTGAGGGATATGTATGAGGGAGTAACGACTAGTGTTAGGACAGGTGTGGGAGAGACTGATAAATTTCATGTGAAAGTAGGATTGCATCAAGGTTCTGTGCTTAGTCCGTATTTATTCTCATTAGTTTTGGACCAGATAACAGCGAAAATACAGGGTAACATTCCATGGTGCTTAATGTATGCTGATGATGTCGTGTTAGTAGGAAATAGTGAAAGAGACTTAGAACAAAAACTGGAACAGTGGAGACAAGCTCTGGAGGAAAAAGGTTTAAAACTTAGTAGGACAAAAACAGAGTATTTGGAATGTTCATTTAAAGATGGAGCTACTACAAATAAAATGGTATCTTTGGATGGTGAAATGATTGTAAAAAGCAATAGTTTTAAGTACCTAGGATCGGTATTACAGAGTAATGGAGAAATAGATGGAGATGCATGCAGTAGAATTAGGGCTGGATGGATGAAGTGGAAAGAAGCGAGTGGTGTGTTGTGTGACAGAAAAATTCCAATGAAGCTGAAGGGAAAATTCTATAAAACAGCCATAAGACCAGCTATGATGTACGGAACTGAATGTTGGGCAGTGAAAAAGAAAGAGGAACAGCGAATGCATGTGGCGGAAATGAGAATGCTTAGATGGATGAGTGGAGTGACAAAGAAGGATAAAATTAGAAATGAGTATATTAGGGGAAGTCTAGGTGTGGCACCAATTGATGCCAAAATGAGAGAGCATAGGTTAAGATGGTTTGGTCATGTTCAACGTCGAGACGTTAACCACCCAATACGAAGAATAGCTGAAGTGCAGATTCCTGGAAGGAGTAGGAGAGGAAGACCAAAGAAGACCTGGGGGGAGACGATAAGGCAGGACATGTTGGTAAAGGGGATTAACATTGATATGGCCCAAGATAGAATTGTGTGGAGAAATGCAATTAGGGAAGCCGACCCCGCATAGGGATAAGGCAAAGAGAATGATGATGATGATGATGGTGTATAATGACATGCGATTCTGAACAGCATAAAACCTTGACAGGCGAGGGTAAAAATTAGGGTTTTTTCCTAAATTTATTTATTTTTTTCAATCGAACAAAGTTTTTTTAGGTTTTTTGAATCATTCCAAACAGAAAAGATCTTTAGTGACTTTTCTCTTAGGTTAATAGTTTTTGAGATATAAGCGATTAAAAATTTAAAAATTGCAAAATCGGCCATTTTAACCCTGAATCGGACATTTAACTGAACATTTCAATGTTGCCAAGGTAGGTTGATATTCTTTAAACATCGATTGATGAAATCCCGAAGAGTTTTTTGCAATAAAATATCGAAAACCCCTTTGCCCCTTTGTTTTTTAATTGCTAATCAAGCGGGCGCGACACTGTAGTATAAGTGAGGACCTTTGCGTTTGCATAAATTCATTATCTCGAGAATGGGCAAATTTGAAGAGAAATCCTCAGACAGGTCGATTTTTGTTTTTAAATTAGTATATATATATACAGGGTGGGGCATTAGTGTGACAAAGTCCAATTACTCGTTTGTCGTAAGAGATACGAAAAAAAGTTATTTAGGTAAAAGTTGGGCCACACATAGTATCATATTTTAAAAATATTTTCAAATATACAGGGGCGTCCGTATTGACAGGGTGACACAAACTTATGTTTTTTTAAATGGAACACCCTGTATATTTTTACATTTTTTGATTCTCCTCGATGTTTCCTTTCTTAAAATATATGGTTTTGTAATATTATACGAGGTAGTTTAAAAGTTAATTAAGTTTTTTTGTTAATTTCGTAGCAAAATCTACACCCTGTAGAATTGTAGTGATTTGACATCAAATTTTCTATTTACATTCAAACGATTTTTAGTATAGTCTACTACTGTTAATCATTAATAGTATAGCGAAATGTTTAATTTTAGTATACAGGGTGGGTCGAAAGTCGGAATGAGTATTTTCTGAGTTTTCTTAAATGGAACACCCTGTATTTTAGTATTGTAATGAAATTACATTTTATGGCGCTTTTTTATTTCTTAAGCATTCCCTATACCTAAGTTCTTTAATTTGTAAGTTATTCGTCATTCTTTGAGCAAACATTAATTGCAACAAAAATTACGTAAAATTTCATTAGGTAGCCGTGAAAATATCCAATCAAAAGTAATTTTTCGAAAAAAAAAATACATAATAATCTAGCCTGATCCTTAATTTATTAATATTGGATGAGATATCTAAATAGATTCGTAGTTAAGGTTGTTGGTGCTTAAAATATGAATCAAACATACAAAATTCTGCCTAGTTGGCTATGACACAAAATTTGCTTAAACATTTGACATTATGCTATTTATATAGTTCCAGTTGATTTGATACCATTACTAATATTAATTTTTCTAATGAGGAACGGATTAAAATGGCTTTGTGCTAGGAGAGTATAACAAAAATGAGCTACTTGCAATAAAAATTTATCATCAGCAATTCCCTGATAGACGACAACCAAAAAGAGAAACTTTTGAAAGTATACTAAAAGGGTTTCAACAGACTAGATACTTAGATTGTAAGAACGATTTTACTAATATGCAGATCCTCAGTGACACTAAGGATTACATTTAATTGCTGTTTTCTTCACTTACAATAGTTTTTATTCGACCAGATTTATCATAATCTAAGTGATCAGTCCGTTGAAACCGTTCTAGTATATTTTTAAACGTTTCTCTTCTTAGTTGTCGTCTATCAGGGAATTTCTGATGAAAAATTCTTATTGATAGTAGCACATTTTTGAAAAATACATATTAGTAATGGTAACAAAGCAACTGGATCTATAAAAATAGTAAAATGTCAAATTTTTAAGGAAATTTAGTGTCATAGCCGACTAGGTAGAATATTGTATGTTTTTATTAATATTTTGCGCACCAACAACCTTAACTACGAATTTATTTGGATATTTCATCCAATAGTAGTAAATTAAGGATCAGACTAGAGTATGATGTATTTTCTTTTCCAAAAATTATTTTTGATTAAATATTTTCACAGCCACCTAATAAAATTTCACGTAATTTTTCTTACAATTAATGTTTGGCTTAAAGAATCACGAATAACTTACAAATTAGAGCACTTAGGTATAGGGAATGCTTAAAAAATAAAAAAGTATCTTAAAATATCATTTCATTACAATACTTAAATATAGGGTGTTCCATTTAAGAAAACTCAGAAAATACTCATTCCGAGTTTCGACCCACCCTGTATACTAAAATTAAACATTTCGCTAAACTGTTAATGTTTACCAATAGTAGACTATATTAAAAATCGTCTGAACATAAAATAACAATTTGATGTCAAATCACTAAAATTCTACAGGGTGTAGATTTTGCTAAGAAATTAACAAAAAAACGTAATTAACTTTTAAACTACCTCGTATAATATTACAAAACCATATATTTTAAGAAAGGAAACATCGAGGAGAATCCAAAAATGTAAAAATATACAGGGTATTCCATTAAAAACAACATAAGTTTGTGTCACCCTGTCAATATGGACGACCCTGTATATTTAAAAATATTTTTAAATTATGGTACTATGTGTGCCCCAACTTTTACCTAAATAACTTTCTTTCGTATCTCTTACGACAAATGAGTAATTGGACTTTGTCACACTAATGCCCCACCCTGTATATATATATATATAGAATCATATATATATATATATATATATATATATATATATATATATATATATATATATATGATTGTTAATATGTAATGACTGTTGGAATGTAATAAAAATTTTTTTGGGGAATGCAGTCAATAAATTTTTGGGGTTTTTTTTATTTGCCAGCATATAAATATATATATATATATATATATATATATATATATATATATATATATATATATAAAAAACAAAAGATGTAGATCTTTGAAACACACTCAGTGATCAAAAGATCCACAGGTACTGGTTTGGACGACCACTCGTACGAAAACAAACAAATGAAATAGAGAATGCGGAAAAATCCCCTTACGAACAATTCACACATCCACTACTTCGGGCTGGGAAAAATTTTTTTTTAAAAAAAATTAGGTCTCGAATGTTGTTTTTTGATTGGAATGTGTCTGAAGATATTCAACCTCTCATCTTCACCGATGAGCCCATAGAGGTTGAAGAGGGCGAAACACATTTCTAAGAGCTGGTGTTTGGATCTTCGATTCTATTCAAAAAATTTTTCCCAGCCCGAAGTAGTGGATGTGTGAATTGTTCGTAAGGGGATTTTTCCGCATTCTCTATTTCATTTGTTTATATATATATATATATATATATATATATATATATATATATATGAAAAACAAAAAAAAACAAAAGATGTAAATCTTTGAAACACACTCAGTGATCAAAAGATCTAAGTTATTGGTTTACCGACCAAACGTAACTAAATCAAACAAATGAAATAGAGAATGTGGAAAAATCCCCTTACGAACAATTCACACATCCACCATTTCAGGTTGGGAAAAATTTCTTGAATAGAATCAAAGATCCAAACAGGTGTTTGGATCTTTGATTCTATTCAAGAAATTTTTCCCAACCTGAAATGGTGGATGTGTGAATTGTTCGTAAGGGGATTTTTCCACATTCTCTATTTCATTTGTTTGATATATATATATATATATATATATAGATATATATATATATATATATATATATATATATATATATATATATATATATATATATATATATATATATATATATATATATATATATATATATATATATATATATATATATATATATATATATATGCCAAAAACTCCTAATTTAAAAATAAAAATCAACCTGTCTGAGGATTTCTCTTCAAATTTGCCCATTCTCGAGATAATGAATTTATGCAAACTCAAACGCCCTCACTTATACTACAGTGTCGCGCCCACTTGATTAGCAATTTAAAAACAAAGGGGTTTTCGATATTGTATTGCAAAAACTCTTCGGGATTTCATCAATCGATGTTTAACGAATATCTACCTACCTAGGCAACATTGAAATTTTCAGTTAAATGTCCGATTCAGGGTTAAAAATGGCCGATTTCGTAATTTTTAAATTTTTAATCGCTTATATGTCAAAAACTATTGACCTAATAGAAAAGTAACTAAAGACCTTTTCTGTTTGGAATCATTCAAAAAAATTAATATAAATACAAAAAAAATAATTTCAGGAAAATCCCTAATCTTTCCCCTCGCCTGGCAAGGTCTTATGCTGTTCAGAATCGCCTGTCATTGTACACATTTCTTATAAATGACTTACTCAAACACATACTTAAATTTAAACTTTACAGGAAAAAGTTTATTTTACCCCTAAACTATGCACTTTTCGATTCACCTGGTAGATACACGTGCACCGCTGATGCCTGCCAGGTCATGGTTTTTAACCTTCGTGTGCTATGGATTAGCAACGTAGCGCTAGGTGTGGGTATAATAATTGTATTATGCTCCTGCATTAAACCCGTTTTTCGCGAAATGCAGAGTGAATAAATTATATCTAATGTATAAAGTGTGAAGTTAAGTGAGTAATCTTAGCGCAGAACAAAAAATAATAAACAAAATATTAAAAGTGTGCTCCAAATTGGCAAAAATAAAAGGTAAGCGTAACACATAAACAAATAAAACATCATCGATATTACGATATTCGAAGTGGAACCTCGTTCGATTGTAACGCGGTGTTGTCAAGTCGACAGGGAAGTCCTGTAACTAGGAAGGATCGAAATAGTATATACTGCTCAATATAATTTAATAAAAAAAAAAGACGTTACACTGAGAAGGGTCAAGTTACTGAGGAGTCGATCCGAACGAGACCTTTATCGCGGTGAAACGGACCAGTTGTAATGAGCAGAGAAGATAAAAAAATACGAAAATCTATTTCGCATAGAAAGTGACGGTACTACAACATACGAAAACGACAAGAAGAAAAAAGAAGAGGAAGAATTGCAACGGGTTTGTAACAAAAGTCGAAAAATAAGCAGATCTCCCTCCTACAGAAAGGAGAAAATGGAGAAGAATGTACAAAAAATTATGGAATGATGGCAGGAGTAAGTTTAAAAATCGAGGAACAATCAAGAGAACTCAGCGAGATTCGTAGAGAGCAGAAAGAATATAGAGATGAAATAAGAGAGCTACGACAGGAGAATATAACATTAAGATAAGAAAACTAAAACAGGCAGTTTATCAAATAGAAGAACGGCTTGAAATTTGGAAAATCAAAAAAGGCGAAAAAATATAATTATACAGGGTTTGAACATGAACAAAATTATACTAAAGCATGCAATGAAAAATTTTATGCAGACAGAATTAGAAGTAGATGTACAAATAGAGAAGGCCCTGAAGTTAGGAGAAAAAGTTTGTTTGGTTGAGCTTGAAAAGGAAGAAGACAAAACAAAAATCATGCGAAAAAAGCAAATTGAGAAATCGAGAAGAAGGTCTAGTGTATATCAACGATGACCTATCAAAGAACGACAGAATTGTACAGAAACATGTCAGAAGAAAAGCCCAAGAACTAAGAAAGGGAAGGAGAAAAGTGAAAGTAGGATATAAGAAAATATATGCCGATCATGAAATATGGCGCTGGGATGGCATGAAGCAAACGTTGGTGGTAGAGACCAAAGCAAAAAACTAAGCAACAGCATTGAAACGAAACAAATGACGACGAACAATGCAAAGAAGAGAATTACGAACTATGAAAATAAAACAAATCAAGACAGAAATAAAAAAAGAAAAGTCGAAAAATGACAAGATACAGTTAGCAACAGAGATAAATTAAACGGAAACGACGCAGACAATGGACAAGGCAATAAGTAAAAATAACAACAAAAAGAAAACTAAAGTCAACTTGGGTACATGGAATTTAAGAGGCACATACGAAACAGGAAAACTCAAAGAATTAATTAGAGACATTAAAAGATATAATGTAGAAATAATAGCTTACAAGAGACAAAACAATTGGAGACAGAAATAGTAGAAATAGAAGACATGGTATTTTTTTAAAAGCGGGGGAGAAACCAGACGGTTAGGAACAGGTTTTATAATACAGCTAAAATGGAAGGGAAGAATAATGGCATTCCAACCAATATCAGATGGATTATGCACAATAAGATTAAAAGGAGACAAACGAAACATAAGTATAATAAATGTACACGCACCGATTGAAGACGCCACAGAAGAAGAAAAAGATTAATTCTATGAGCAATTGGAAAGAGAATATGATAAATTACCAGGTTTTGACATCAAAATAGTAATGGGAGATTGCAACGCCAATGTCGGAAGAGAGAATATATACGAGCACATAATAGGGAAATATAGCAAACATGAGGTGTCGAACGATAATGGCCAAATAATAATAGGCTTTGCAACAGAAAGGCAAATGGTGATAAGAAGCACACAATTACACCGAAAAGATATATATAAAGGAACGATGATTCCCCCTGATAAAAATACAGTAAATCAGATAGACCATATTTTAATAGAGAAGAAACATGCAAACAATGTAATAAATGTAAAAAGCATCAGAGGAGCGGACTGGAACTTAGACCACTACTTGGTGAGATCAGAATACAAAATCGAGTATAACATAAAGAAAAACAATAAAACAAAACAAGAAATTGGAAAACAATTCAACATAGAACTACTAAAAGACAATAACACACAGAAGAAGTATGAACATGGAATAACCAACAGACTAATCAGGGAACAAGAAACGGCAAACCCAAACAAACAATGGGAAAACATAAAAGAAGCAATATTTGACACAAGTCAAGTAATCCTAGCGAAAACCAAGGGAAAACACAAAACAAAAGATTGGTATGATGAAGGATGTCAAGAAGTAGCAGAAGCAATCAGAAAGGTAAGAATCAAAAATATCACAAATGACGAAGATATCAATAGAGAAGAATACAGAGAATTGAGAAAAATCATGAAAAGAAAATGTAGAAGCAAAAAGAGAAAATACAGCGAGAACAAACTGAAAGAAATAGAAGAACAATTTCAAAAAAAAAAAGAAATAAGATCATTCTACCAGGAAGTAAAAAAATGGAAAGAGGATATCAGAAAAACAACCCATACATGAGAGATGATAAAGGGATGCTGCTAAATGAGCCAGAAAAAATAATGGGAAATTGGCAAAACTATTTCACAGAACAGCTAAATAAGAGCGAAGTACAAAAGGAAACAAACCATGAAATTGAAGATGATCAGATAGCAATAGAAATAGAGAACACCCACAGAACAAGAAATAGAGAACGAAATAAAGAGCCTGAAAAATAACAAAAGCCCAGGAATAACAGAAATATCGGCCGAAATGATAAAATCAGGAGGGAAAAGAATACAAAAAGAGATATATGGCCTGATAAAAAGAATATGGTAAGTAGAAAAAATGGATAAAATGGAAAAAAGGATATGCCCTATACATAAAAAAGGTGATAGAATGCTATACGAAAACTACAGAGGCATCGCACTACTAGAAATAGTTTACAAAATCTTGGCACAAAGTATACGAAAAAGGCTAAATCAATATTCGGAAAAAATATTGGGAGAATACCAGGCAGGTTTTAGAAACAACAGATCAACGACGGTTCAAATATTTGCCTTAAAAGAAATACAGACTACTTGTTACGAACATAAAACAGTACTATACGCTTTGTTCATCGACTTTAAGCAGGCCTACGATACAGTAAACAGACAGCAGATGTACGAACTGATGAAAGAATTGGGGATACCAAGTAAAATTGTCAGGATGGTAAAGATGACGATGGAAAACACAACAAACGAAATGGCATGGAAAGGGTATACATCCAAAAAGTTTGAAACCAAGGAAGGATTACGACAAGGAGGCCCACTATCAACAGCTGCATTCAATCTAACATTGGAAGGAATAATCAGGAAAAGCAGAATAAACATGCAAGAAACGATATTTAAAAACGGCCACCAATGATCTGTCAGATCATCTTGCAGATGATCTGACGCTATTAGCAACAAGCAAAAAAGAACTACAAAAGTTAATGAAAAACATAATAACAGAAGCCAAAAAATTCGGACTTAAAATAAATGAAGAAAAGACAAAGTATATGATAATGGGAGAGATCCAAAAAGAAAAAGAAAATAACATCATAGTACAAATAGATGGAAAAAAAACATACTCGTTCAAAAGAGCCAAAGAAATTAGACCAATAAAAACCTGGGAGCCAAAATAGATGAAAATGGTCATAAAGAAGGGGAGATAAAGGCAAGAATAGCTAAAGGAAATAAAAAATATACAGCATTACCCACATTATTGAAATCCAAATACGTATCAAGAAAAACAAAAATAAGAATTTATAAGACTGTTATCAGACCTACAGTAACATACGCATGCGAAACATGGGTACTCAAAAAGTCAGAAACAGACCTTTTAGAAAGATGGGAGAGAAAGATGCAAAAGGCAATATAATATGGAGGTGTTAAAATAGAAGGTCAGTGGAGAAGAAGAACCAATCAAGAATTGGAAGAATTATATCAAGAGCCAACGATCACGACGACGATCAAAGCACAGAGAATACGGTATTTGGGACACATCGAGAGAATGGGAAGTAAACGAATGCCAAAAATGGTACTCTCACGGAGGCCAATAAAAAAGAGAAGGAAAGGCAGACCAAGGAAAAGATGGACGGACAGTGTGTATGAAGACTTGAAGAAAAGTAACATTGAGAGATGGAAAGAACTACTTATCATTGGACAGAAGGAGATGGAGGGAGGTGGTGAAGGAGTGTATAAATATACTGAAGTGTAATGAAATTAAATTTATAAGTTATGTAAGTTATATAAAGTTATTTATTATTTATATAATCAGAAATGCAAACATTTTAGCCTTAGGTCTACAAGGCCTGTTGCGCTTAACCCTTATCCGGGCAACACATTTTACTTACGTAACCGGGCAACTCGGGTCTGTTGGGCCCACCATTGTTCTTGAATGTACTATTCATATTTACCCATATATTTGTGATATTCTTTTTTAATTTTTTATTAAAGTTTAAATTCTCTACATTACAAAAAAAGTGCTACTACAATATGCGGTCTACCTCGAGGGTGCGATCTACCTGAAGGATTTGCACAAAATAATGAAGTGCAAGAAAACTTTTGTAGAAAAAATATTTATTCACATAATAAATAAATAGTATTTCTGAAAGTTTTGGTTGAGTTGATTCCACACTTGGCGTATTATTGCTAATTTGTCGTTCCTTCTTCGTTCAGACCCCGTGTTCTTATCGTCAAATCGAACAAATTTTAGCAAATTTTTGAATCGTTTTAATCCCATGGTAGCTTTAAATATAGTAGGTCCATAAAACTTACTCCAAATTATATCTACATTATGGACGTTGGCACTCAGGTGTCCTGCAGTTAGTAGTAGTCCAATAAAGGCATATAGCTCTATGCAAGCGCAATATTTCCAGTTCTCTATCCCCAGGACTTTTTCGGCTTCTCTATTTGTACACTTCATTATTTCGTTCACAAATTTTTGGTCCACAAACAAACAAAAGGAATCAACAGGATCATCTACACTTTGAACAGGGGCTAACATTACTTTGTGCACTTTGCTTTTTATTATGTCGCAGGATCGCATACGTCCTGTCGGTTGTGGTTGACTCTTCCAGTTAATTCCATCCTCAGTTTCAACAATTATACACTCTGAAATCTGGGAACTTGTAGCTACACATTCTTCTTCATTATCACTCAATCCTACTTGCTGATCATCCTCTTCACTTGCTTCCGAAAGATGATCTTCAATTTCAGAGTCACTTTCAATGCCACCTACTTCAGGAGATTCTTTATCATCGGAATCCCATAAATTATTAGCAATATCTTCCAGTTCTGCAGCTGATAATCATTTTCGGGACATTTTATTCGCACCATCTACTTTCACTGTAATTCAGTATAATTTTAGGAGCTTAGTTGTCGACACTAACATCGATATCAAACGACTGATAGCAGATGCATTGCTTATTTCAAATAATGTATAGGTATCTACCTAACAATATTATTGCATTCCAACAATGATTATAAGTTTTAAAATTCATTTAGAACAGAGATAAAACACCTATTGTAAGCATATCTTTGATGTTCACATCAAAGAGATGTTTACATTGTTACACGTTTAGACTTTATTATTAGATTTCCGGAATCATAAAAGTCGTTTAGATAATCCACAAAAACATTATCTGACTGCCAAATCAACTTCTGAAACAGAGATTTAGACTTTAGGTATAAATACAAATAGGGTCCGACGGACCCGTGTTGCCCCTTTACGTGACAAAATTCTTTCGACGCAATAATTTCAAAAATGAAAATGAATATTTTGAATAGCTCATGACTACGTTGAAGGAAACATACTTCTAAACAAATTCAGTGATGCATAAAATTCAATAATTTTTTTTTATCAGTTTATGATAAAAGAATTGGCATTTCGGGCCCGTTGGACCCACCTTGCCCGGATAAGGGTTAATAAAGATAATAGTGCTATGAATTATCACTATACAAATTTCTAGCCTTACAGGAAGACCGTTACTCGGAGGGTTCACTAGCCCTTAGACTATTACCCATACTAAAAGAGGAAGTCAATAGAAAGAAAATACCACGATTAGTAAGTCAATAACATATGGAGGATAGTATCTACATAATTACTATTTTAGTATTACAATAAAACCTGTGTTAAGGGCCACCTGTCAAAACCGGCCACCTGTACTAGCCGGCCAATTTCAAAGTACCTCAAACCAAAATTTGTGGACTACAAAACCTGGTATTAGCGGCCACCTTTTTAAAGCGGCCAATAGTTCTGTCATTTTTAGTGACCGTTATTGACAGGTTTTACTGTATTTATATATCTATGTATTATTAATATTATTTATAATTTAAAATATCATATGTACATGTAAAATCAGAGTTGGGTGTTAGTTTTGAGAGTAACTTGAATGTAAGACCAAATACTTACAATGTCAGGATAGTATCATGAGGTTTTTTCCTGGGTTTTCCTCGTGATTTACTATGGAATCACTAACACAAGAATTTTACTGTCACCATCGCATGTGGTTGTCTTTTTAAAGACAAAACACATGCTATGATTTTTTTGTGATGGATATTTTTGAGTTAAAGTTGATTTCACGTAATCGAATGAACTATCTTTCAATAACGTTGTCCCAGGAATACAACTCATAAATATTGGCAATATCATTTTAAAGTCTTCTACTTTAAAATGTATAATGAGTCGGGTTAAATTAAATTATTAGAAGACTTTTTTTTCTACTAAGCAACAACATTTGTGTTTAATTATTTAGTAATATTTTGAAATCGACGTCCGATATGGACGTCGTAATTTTTTAAGTTAAATTGTGGCTTATTTCCCATTTAGAATAATAGAATACATACTAGAATGCAGTTTTACTACTACAAAAAAATTGCTTCTGAACGTGTTTCTAAAGCCGGCCACTCACGATACTGCGGCGTCGTTCCATTTTGTCAAATTCGACTAATTGACAAAAATTTTGATCGTGTGTGCATCCAAAAAAATCGTTACAATTTGACCACAGAAAGACTGGCCAGTCTGCTGCAGTACTGCAGAATTGATATCATCGACGATTTTGTCGAACGACGTGGCAGTACTGTGAGTGGCCGGCTTAAGTATAGTGTAATTGAGATAAATATATCTATGCAAATATTTTAATTTTTGTTATTTAAAATAGCTTCTTTAACTCTCCTTTAAAAATAAAGATTGGTAAAATTATATTGCCGAAAAGTCAGTTTATTTAAGATTAAATTTGTTCAATTACAAAAAAAACTATAATGATTTTCAAATCCGATCTTGTTCTTGTATAACTGTACCTTAAAAATTTTCATTACTAGTATCCCAAGAAGTCTATTTCCGAAGCGTTTTAAATTCGTTTGGCCAGTCTATAGGCGTAGAAAAGTACCATGATTCATCATGGCGTCTTGCGTTACTATGCGCGGTAAAGAACTGACATACTAACAAATAAAAAGTGCGCAAATACGTTAGTGAAGACTATTAGGCTATTGATTATGTTCAAAATAAGAGAGCTAAAAGGAACTACAACATTAATGAGATTTTATTATTTCATATAGTCAATGGACCTCTATATTTGAAAAAACCGCGGAGTGCTACCATTTAAATGGGTGCGTTTTTGAGAAAGGGGCGAATTAGTCCCTAGGATCAGGGTGAATTAGGGTGAGTTCTATGCACTTTCGACACAAACACGTCTACAGGAAAATTGTTCCAGGTTAAATTTACTACCAAAATATTATATTTTAAAGTAAAAACTTTTTTTTTTTTTACAAAAATATATTCAAAAGAAAAGCAAGAAAAAAACACCAACGAAAGCAATTTTGTTCTTTATCCCATAACTTTTTTCCTCAGGGATATATGTATAGATATTGCTTCAGCGAAAAATAACTTCAGTCCTTTCTCTTTAAAATAACGTTTAGTAAAAGTCACTAGGATTTATATTTTCCGAAATAGGATTTTTTTTGCATTTCCCTAGGATTTCCCCATTATTTTGCAAACATTGTTCTGTAACTTTTTTCTACGCATTTCTAGATATATGTAATGGTAGGTTTAGTAGAAATAGAAGTCCATTATCTTTAAAATAGTATATTGTATATGGTTGTGTGACTATTTTTAAGCAAGTTATGATTTTTCAAGATTTTATACTTTTAATGATTTTTGATATTTTTTCTGATTATTGTTTAAATTTCTTATTATGACATTTTTTCTTGTACATTTAGGTATAGACATTGTGCAATAGAAAAAGCTTATTTTCTTTACTTTAAAATGGTGTATTGCAAAAAATTCTAGGATTATTTTTAAACAAGATATCCGTAGGATATCCAAGGGTATCTGTAATTTGAGAAAAATTTTAAATTTTTTATTTTTTTCAATTAGAAGAATATAATAATTACATATTGTAACATAATTTTTAATTCCAAATAACTTTTCTTAATAACACTTTTCGATATTGTGAAATATAAAGGTACTTTACTCTTGAGCGAGAGAGTAACTTTACTAAGCTTTACTCTTAAGAGACTGTAAGAACTATAGAGGTATATCACTACTATGTGTAGCAGCAAAAGTATACGAAACCATAATAGAAAGGAAAATCAGAAAAGAAATAGAACATAAATTAGAGGACGTACAAAGTGGATTCAGGAAAGGACACAACACACAAGACCATATATTCACCATGCAACAAGTAATAGAAAAAGCATTAAAGAAAAATAGAGAAATATATCTGAGCTTTATAGACATGGAAAAAGCCTTCGACTCAGTCAAAAGAAAAGATATATGGGAAAGTCTAAAGAAGAAGGAAGTAAGTGAAGAACTGATAGAAGCAAAAAAGAGTATATACATGAAAACAACAAATACAGTAAGAATGTTCAATATACAGTCAGAACCATTTGAAACAACTCAAGGAGTTAGACAAGGGGGAAGTCTCAGCCCAGTGCTATTCATAAATGTAATATATGAGATAGTGAAAGAATGTAAGAAAACTTTCAAGAAATACTGCATCGGTTGGAACAGAATGCAAATGATAAACGCTGAGTTGTGTATATTTGCAGACGACATAGTATTAATTGCGGAAACAGCAGAAAAACTGAAATACAACTTAGAGAAATGGAACCTAGAAGCAAGCAAATACAACTTAAATGTAAACAAAGAGAAGACTCAGATAATGAAAATATCAAGGAAACAAGGGACGAAAGATCAAATAGAAGTAATGATAGACCAACATCAAATAATACAGACAAATTCATACAAATACTTAGGAACAGTAATCAACAACAAAGGAAACATAGAGGACGATCTTAACAACAGAATGGAAAACACAGGAAAACTATTCCAAGCACTAAATAGAGGATTCCTTAATAACAAAGAAATATCAACATAGACCAAGATGACAATATACAAAACAATATACAGTTAGCACGTAAAGGTTGGAATAAATTAATTTTCTCGAGAATGGACGATTTTGGAAAAAAATCTCAAAACAGGTCAATTTTTATTTTAAAGTTACGACTTATTGGCATATATATCATACTAGTGACGTCACCCATATGGGCGTGATGACGTCATCGATGATTTTTTTAAATAAGAATAGGGGTCGTGTGGTAGCTCATTTGAAAGGTAATTCAATTATCTATTCAGTAATATAAACATTAACATAATTATTTATACCAGGTGCCCAAAAAAATTTTTTTGAATTAAATTTATTGAAATAAAAAGAAGAATGTGTGTAATTTATTTAATTCAAAATACATTTTACTGCTATCAGAAAACAGGAAAAAATGTTTATTTGGCAAATAAATATTGTTTTTTGCGTAAATTCAATATTAAAGCCGCCACCCAGCCGCCGTTTGAACATTTAATTTAAGCGAAAAGCAATGATTCTTTTTCAAATAAACATTTTTTTCAGTTTTATGAGGGCAGTAAAATGTATTTTGAACTAAATAAATTACATACATTCTTCTTTTTATGTCACTAAATTTAATCCAAAAAATTTTTTTTGGACACCCTGTATAAATAATTATATTAATGTTTATATTACTGAATATATAATTTAATTACCTTTCAAATGAGCTATCACACGACCCTTATTCTCATTTAAAAAAATTATCCATGACGTCATCACGCCCAGATGGGTGACGTCACTAGTATGATATATATGCCAAAAAGTCGTAATTTAAAAATAAAAATTGACTTGTTTCGGGATTTTTTTCTAAAGTCATCCATTCTCGAGAAAATGAATTTATTCCAACCTTTACGTGCTCACTGTATAGACCTACGGTGACATATGGAGCAGAAAATTGGATATTAAACAAAAGACATCAGAGCAGAATACAGGCAGCAGAGATGAAATAACTCAGAAGAACGATCGGAGTAAAAAGAACTAATAGAATCAGAAATGAAGAAATAAGAGAAAGACTCAAAATCAAACCGATACTCGACTCAATCAAGGAGAAAAAATTGGCATGGTTCGGACATCTAACCCGGATGGACAATAATAGACAAGTGAAAAGAGTGTGGGACGCCAAACCAATAGGTAAGAATAGAAGAGGAAGACCCATTAAAGAATGGAACAGTGACATTTCGCAGATACTGCAGAGTAAGGGTAAGACTTGGCAGGAAGCAACACAGATAGCATCCAATAGGAAGGAATGGAGAAAGTTCGTTAAGAGCTAGGACAATTCAGAAGATTGTAAAATATTGTAATTTAATGAATTGTATTATAAATGGCCCAACACCGAAAGGTACAAATGGGTCTACTGATTAAGTAAGTAAGTAAGTAAGTAAGTACTCTTGAGCGAAATTCATATTTTTTAACATATCTCGTACACTATTGATAAAATTTTATATCTGTTGATTGCATCTTAGGACTTAGATTATGCAGAGCATTTTATAAACAATAACTTTTTTTGATAAAGTTAATAATAAAAAAGTTTTCCATATGGTTCCAACTTAGTGGGACCTTTAGCATGTGTATATGTCACATTTTGAGAAATCATATCTTGTTCAAAAATAGTCCTAGAATTGTCTACAATACACCATTTTAAAGTAAAGAAAATAGGCTTTCTTTTTTATTGCACAATGTGTATAACTAAACATACAATAAAAAAAGTTACAATGAGAAATTTAATAATAATCGACAAATAAATCAAAATTCATTAATAGTAAAAAATTTTCAAAAACCATATCTTGCTTGAAAATAGTAACTCAGCCTTCTACAATAGACCATTTTAAAGGTAATTGACTTTTCTCCCTAATAAATGTACCATTCCATATACCTAAAGCTGCGTAGAAAAAAGTTACAGAACAATGTTTGCGAAGTAATGGGCCAAAATCGCTGTGAGTAACGAACTTTTAAAAATCATATTTTGTAAACTATAAATCATAGAGAATTATAGAAAACACCATTTTAAAGAGGAAGGACGGTAGTTTTTTTTTTTATATGAAGCAATGCCTATACCTATATCCCAATGGGAAAAAGTTATGGGACAAAAACAAAATTGCTATTTTTCGTGTTGTTCTCTTGCTTTTCTTTTGAATATATTTTTTCAAAAAAAAATACTTTTGACTTTAAAATGTGATATTTCGATAGTAAATTTAACCTCGAACAATTTTCCTGTAGACGTGTTTGTGCCAAAAGTGCATAGAACTTACCCTAATTCGCCCTGCGCCTAGGGACTAATTCACCCATTTCTCAAAAACGCACCTCTTTAAATTTTAGCACTCCGCGGTTTTTTCATATTTAAAGGTCCATTGATTATATTACACAATAAAACTCCGTTAACGTTGTAGTTCCTTTCTAAAATACATAATCAAGAGCCTATATACAAAAATTATTATTGTTCTATAAACATTAAGAGCGTAGGCGCAAAACTTCCCGCCAATGCTTTTTAAATGCATTAATTTTTTTTAAATACTGAAAAAATTAATAAACATTTTTGAAAAATTTAAACGCAGAATGAAAGATTACATTATTACCGAGGGCCGAAAGTGTCTTAGAATTAACAAAAAGTTTCTTTTGAATGAGATATTTGAAATTAAAAATCACACTCAATTTTCTCTTCTGTTTCACCCCTGTTTTCAGCCCTGTTTTCATTAAAATAAAAATTATAGAAGTTTTCAGCGACTTTCGGCCCTCGATAATACTGTAATACTTCATTCTGCGTTTAAATTTTTCAATAATACTTATTAGTTTTCTCAGGATTCGAAAAAAAAATTAATGCATTTAGAAAGCATTGCCACGAAATTTTGCGCCTACGTTTTAAGTAAACTTGCCCAAATGTTTGATATAACGATCAACAAATCTTTCACCAATATGAGGACATAGTGATTTGAAGAAAATGGAGTAAGCTTTGCTGCCGACTAATTTCTATGTGATTAAATTTTGAAATTTTAGTCAGGTGCGTGTAATTAGCGATGTCTGGTTTCACTATTACTGAAAACAATCGGCTAGGTGGCACATTCAGTCCAAAATAGACTTCAATATAACACAAATGATTTACGATCAACATTCGATTTAAAATAGCTGATATAGACGAAGTTATAGACAATATAATCCAAAAGAAATTTTCTTCTGGTTTTAACTCTGATTTTCTTTTTACCTGTTTGTCAATATTAACCTTTTCGAGCTTATCTTGCTTTTCCTATTTCGTTTAATTTTCATCATTATATCTATCGCATTTCTTGGTCTGTAGTTTATTGTGTTTATTTTGCTTCACTTCGATTTTTATTTCATTTATTTCATCTTTTACATTTTTAACTCTGCCTGGGGCAGTTGGTGAGTGGATTGAGTAGGTCATCAGCTGTCGCAGTCGGTCTCAAGCCCTGATAAAGGAGGATGGAATCTTCAGAGAAGGAGAGCACCTTATCTGAGATACAGCAGTTCTCATAGAACCAAGGATGTGCCTCGGATAAACAGAACGGATCCACTGAGAACGATCAAAGCAAGTAAACGGACAACGCATCAATTAAAAAAAAATATATTACGGATAGCAACTTGGAACATCAAATCGCTGAACATAATAGTCCGGTATCCCAGGCCCATTTTCAATATTTATTACTAACAAGCTAATTTTTCGTGAGTAGCTTCATTTTGACGAGACGCCCATCTTTTTTCCTTACAACAATTTCCATTTGTGGTAGCTAACAAGGGTAGTAGGGATGAAATATGTTGATTTGACGATTCTCAAAAATGTATTACTAACTGTTTTTTTTTTGTTAATTTTCAAGGTAATTATCTAAATTAGCAGAAAAAATATTTGTCCTACAAAATGCAAGGTTTTATCAAAGAGTCCCCCCTTTACAACATGTATCATTAACGAGGTCATGACAAATTATTACTAACCACCTGATATTTTTTATTGGTTAGTTAATATTTATATAATTTAACACCCACCTTGTCCTACAAATTGTGTGGTACGTTGTTCTGGGCCCGGATTACGTACACTCGATACGCATCGTATCCGCCATGTTTTACCGTAGGGAGTGATTACGAAACCTCTTTCCCTACGTTGTCGATGCGAGTCAACTCGAAGGCACTGCTCGATACCAACGACCCTGTCGAGTTGCCAACTCGAACTATCTCTCTCTCTCTGATAGATCGCTGATCTCATATAACGCTTTCTCTCTTGCCGATTCGAGTATAACAATTAAGAAAAGTGAATACATAACGACATAACCTACTTACTTCATACTTTGATTTTTTCAATTTAAAAATAATGTAAATCGTTAATCAAACGATATTAGATTATACGATTTTGATAATAATTCTCATGTTTTGAACATTAAAAAAATATATTGTTTAAATCCCCCAGTGAGGTGTTATTACACTCATTACACAGACAGAAGTTCTCTAATACTTATTCCTATTTTAAAAATATGTGAAGGAAACGTCCATGGTTAATTTTTATCCTTGTAATATTTGCAGAGTAAGATTTAATGGCGAAAAGGTAAGATAAGGAATTCTCTGAGACAAAATTCAATGAAGGGAATAGGTAGTTAGCAGTGACCATTACCACCTTTAGTAATATTTTTATATAACGTCTCCCATCTTTCCCTGGCTATTTAATCTTTAATAACGGTAAAAAATCATAATTAATCTCAAATTCTACTCAAGTTCGAAAATTATATAATTATATATCTAGGTACACGTTATCACTGTATCATCCTTAGAATATAAAATAATCGTTTATAACAATTAAATATGTAATAAAAACTTTATTTTATATTCTATTGTAATAATTATTGAGGTTAATGAGAGAAATTGCTTGGCATATAACGTGCACATCATTCCATTTGTTCGAAATATTATCCCGCAGGTTCAAAAATACGATAATTGCCGATCATTTTCTGACAGTCTACTCGAACCCAGTTCGTAATCACTTTTTGGCTTCGATGCGTATTCGCATCGAGTTTGCCTACGGTTCGTTTTGCGATCTCGCATCGAGTGTTCGTAATCCCGCTGCTGGTCATATAGACTACAGGCCCTTGTCAAAAAATGGATGGGTCATATGAACCACCAGGTGACGTATATAGGACGATATAAGAGCATATACTAATAAGATTCAGCACTATGCTGTCACTTGTAAGCTGTCCAACTGAGTGATGGTGAGAATTCAAAAGTGCAGGTAGAGTGAGTACATTTTGGTCATATATATTTTTGTACGGCATTTTTACCAACGATAGATCCATGAAAAATAATAAGAAAGCGCGCATTGCCGTAAAAAAATGGTGCGCCACAAAGTTGGTAAATTTTCCGGGGTAAATTTGGTCACTTCATTCTGTACGGCATCAGTGTCATACTGTTTCAATACAGCTTCTAATCCATTATTCCGCAACGCCGTACAAAAATCATGCGACAAGGGGAAAAATCGAGGGTTGCAATCCCCTTTCCTTCCGTGGTCCGGGGGGTGATTTGAAAAAGTACGGATTCGGTTCCAAAACATTATCTAGCACTCAAAAGTACTATTAAAAATAATGCCGTCAAAAAATTATTGTTCATTTGAATGTATATTAATAATTATTTTAAGTTCAGGGTATACTTGATTTATAAAGCTGTAAAATCATTTGACTCTGTACGGCCTTTTTTTAACATGATATTGTAAAATACAATTGTTATATAGTAATGCCGTTCAAAAGAAACTGTTCTAAAAAAAAATTAGAAAAATACAAAAACAGAAATTTTTTAAATTATTACAAAAGTTTAAATATTCATAGATTAATAAAATATAGCAATTTTCTACATTTTTCTCGTTTTAAATAGTATTAGGATAAATAAATTAGGAAAAAATAATGCCGTACATTTTAATACTAAACGTCGTAACAGAACGTCGCTCCGTAAGCCATATAGAGTATGGTGCAAATGAAAGGAATAAATTCGTTATTTCGTAAACCGGCGACTTTAAGAAAAATCCCAAAACAGGTCGATTTTTATTTTTAAATTATGATATTTGGCATATATATCATACTAGTGACGTCATCCATCTGGGGTGATGACGTAATCGATGATTATTTTAAATGAGAATAGGGGTCGTATTCTAGCTCATTTGAAAGGTCATTCAGTTCTCTATTCAGTAATGTAAACGTTTACATAATTATTTGTAAAGGGTGTCCAAAACTAATTTTCCAATTAAATTATTTAACAAAAAACAAGAAAAATGTATGTAATTTCTTTAACTCAGAATACATTTTACTGTTGCCCGAAAACAGAAAAAGATAGTTATTTCAGAAATAAACATTGCTTTTCGATTATATTCAATGTTCAAGCCAGCAATTTAGGCAAAAAGCAATATTTATTTGTGATATAAACATTTTTGTCTTATTTCTGACAGCAGTAAAACATATTTTGAATTAAATAAATTACATAAATTCTTCATTTTTTTGTCAAATAATTTAAATAAAAATTTTTTTTGGACACCCTGTATAAATAAGTATGTAAATGTTTATATTACTGAATATAGAATTGAATGACCTTTCAAATAAGCTAGCACACGACCCCTATTCTTATTTAAAAAAATCATCGACTACGTCATCACGCCCAGATGGATGACGTCACTTGTATGATATATATGTCGAAATATCATAATTTAACAATAAAAATCGACCAGTTTCGGAATTTTTCCTTATAGTCGCTGGTTTACGAAATAATGAATTTATTGCTTTCATTTGCACCATACTGTATATGTAAATTATATTTATTTAATATTTTTATTACTTTTTATCAATGTGAACTTTCAGATTTGTACGGCATTAACTTTTTATAAATTATTGCATTAAGTACAAATAAACTATCTAAATGCCGTATAAAAAAATATCGTCATGAATTTACATTTCGTTCTATGGATTTTTCCTTGAGTTTTTTTCCCTACAAACCTTTGGACCAACGAAAATGTACGGCATGTAAAAAAATATTATCTATGCATAAAATGCTTTCAAAATAAATTAATTTTATGTTGTTTCAACTCACCCCCCGGACCACGGAAAGAGAGGGGATTGCAACCCTCGATTTTTCCCCTCGTTGCATTATTTTTGTACGGCGCGTTGTGGAGTAATGGATTAGAACAGTATGAAATTGATGCCGTACAGAATGAAATGACCAAATTTACCCCGGAAATTGTCAGAAAGTCAAAAAAATTTACCAACTTTGTGGCGCACCATTTTTTACGGCACTGCGCGCTTTCTTATTATTTTTCATGGATCTCATTCAAATCTCATTCTCAAAAATTCTCACCTGCACTCAGTTGGACAGCTTACAAGTGACGGTATAGTGCCGAATCTTATTATTTTATGCTCTTATATCGTCCTATATGCGTCACCTGGTGGTTCATATGACCCATCCATTTTTTGACATGGGCCTGTAGTCTAATACGTTCAAAAGTTGTTAAATACCACAAGACCATTTTTTTATTAGTAACTCTAGGACAAAGGTATCACGTGATAGGTTTAATGTATTTTTCATACATATAAAACAATGTCCTACAAGAAAACAGGTATTTATCGCTAGTCTGACAAGAATGGTCAAATTACACAAAAAACGCTCCATTATTGTTATGCAGCACAAAAAACAATTGCAATTAATTCCCAAGAGACAAACATGTGTTCGACTGAAAACAAGTTTGCACGGTTATTGTAGACACCAACGTGGAATACCTACTATGTACCAACGAATATAGACGCAGAAGATGACGAATGTAGAAGACGTAGTAGTAAACGGTTACTCTTTATAAGTAATGTTTATATTGACGCAAATGTCACGCACTGACGTTTATGATTTGCAAAATGGATGAAATGCCAATCAAATTATTTAAGTGTAAAATCCAGAACCTACTTTAATTGAGATTTTTCTCAATAGGCCTCTTCATCATGTGACGAGCTCATGCGCAGCCACCATGTTGTTTTTACTGTTTGGTCAGCAAAAAGGAACTAAGAAGTGAGCTGATTGAGAGGTTAGGCATCATTATTTGTTTACTGTAAATATATCCATAATTTTTTATTTTAATTAATGATGTCAATCTCTTTTCATTACTTGCCAAAATATATTAATTAACAAAAATATTATTGGAGTGTATATGTAACCAATAAAATAGATAATTTAATATTTTAAGGCCAAAAATGACAAATTTATGTACTGAATAGTATTTAATGCAATAAAATATTGTAGGTATAGCATGAAATTGTTTATAAAGAAAAAGGCGTTATAAAATTTAGAAAATAATTTATATTGTCGTTAAATGATTTATAGCTTGTATCATTCTTACATACCTACTCGATTAAATTGTTTGCCAATTGAGGCACTTTTTTTATTTTCGCATTTCTTTTTTTTTTCAATAACTTTACTTTTTTTAGTATTTTTTTATCTTAATTGTGTGTTCACAGGAACTTTATATGTATTACTAACCTAGCCTAACAAGCGCACAAAAAATGTGATGAAAAGCCCTATGCGTCTATATTCGTTGCTAACACACTATAAACAACGATGTACGCATGAGTACTTGTACCAGTGTAACTCAGCTCTAATAGCAGAAAATAAATTGATTTTTAATTTCATGAATTTAAAAAATGTATTTAATTGGAGGACCAGAATAACGGACAATGCAATTTGTAGGACAACTGTTACATGGGTGTTAAATTATATAAATATTAACTTACCAACAGAAAAAAATCAAGTGGTTAGTAATTATTTTTCATGTCCTCGTTCATGGTACATGTTCAAAAGGGACTCTTTGACAAAACCTTGCTTTTTGTAGGACACATATTTTTTCGGCTTATTTAGATAATTATCTTGAGAATTAATAAAAAAAACAGTTGGTAATGAATGTTAAAAATGAAATAAAAAAAACGAAAATTTTCGTACAAGAAATTGTTGGGCGTCTCATCGAAACGAAGCTATTAACGAAGATTTAGCTTGATAGTAATTAGTATTTTTACTACAACTTTTGAACGTAGGACCAGGATAACGTACCACTCATTTTGTAGGACAATGTGGGTGTTAAATTACATAAATATTAACAAATCAACAAAAAAAAAATCAGATGGTTAGTAATTATTTCTCATGACTTCGTCAATGACACATGTTGGAAAGAGGGGACTCTTTGATAAGACCTTGCATTTTGTAGGACAAATATTTTTTTTCGGCCAATTTAGATAATTATCTTGAAAATTAACAAAAAAAAAACAGTTAGTAATAAATTTTTGAGATTCATCAACTCAACATATTTGACCCCTGCTACCCCTGTTAGGTACCACAGACAAAAATTGTTGTAAGGACAAAAGTTGGGCGTCTCGTCAAAATGAAGTTACTCACGAAAAATTAGTTTGTTAGTGGTGAAAATGGTCCTGGGATCCCGGACTATAAGAGAACTGGAACTCACTAAAAAACTTACTGATGCACATATGTCTATAGATAGACATGGGCCTGGGATCCCGGACTATAAGAGAACTGGAACCCACTAAAAAACTTACTGATGAACATATGTCTATAGATCGACATAGATAGACAAAAGAAACAAGACCTAAGGAAGGAGTCGCTGTAATAATTAATAGAATCAGCCGAATCGCTAATTAATAAGATAGAAGAGTGCAATTACATATCAGAATCATATTTTATTATATCGTATATTAAATTTATCGGAATCAATATTATTGGAATTAAAATAAAACTAGGAGGAAAACAAGTTAACACCATATGAAGATACGCACCGGAAAGTAATAGATAGGAATGTATTAGTGAGAAAGTTTTTGAAAACCTACAGAGATGATAGACGACACTAGTATAATATGGTTATTTTGGTATCGAATGGTAACGATATTATCCCAGGAATAAAATAACGACTCAATGAGAATGTTAGAAATAGAAATGGAGATCTTTTCACAGATCTATGTAATACAAACTAAATAATACGTATAAACTACATAATTTTCCCACATAAGGAGCAGTATAAGTACAGTTTTGAGAATACAAGGGGACATAGATCCATGATTGACTACATACTAACCGAGACACCACTCCAAATCTTAGACGTACGGGCATTTACCTTAGAAAGTGATCACAAATTAGCAGTAGCGAAAATACGAATGATCGAGTTAATATTCAATAAGAACTCATAACACGAATACATCACAAAAATACAATGTAGAAAATTAACAAAGTACTTATACGAAAGGACACTAACAGATTCAATACAAAGCAACCGAATTGAGGAAGATGATGGAGGAGGAGAGTAAAAATAATACCGGAATATTCTAAACGCTGGAAAGGAATCTCTCGGTGAAAAAATAGTAAATAAGAATAAAAAAATCCTCAACAAAACGCCACGGTTCTGTAAGTAAAATAAAAATGCAAAGAAAAAAAAGCATATTTAGAATACATGAATAATAATACCATATTAATAAAATATGTTCTTTAGCGTGGGTAGCATTTCGTCGATTACAATAAATGGTATTTAAATCAAACTTACCCAAAATAAAAAAGAAAGACTAAAAGACTAAGTTTTCAATCTAATAGCACATAAAATAACATCAAAAAATGTTACTCTACATCCTACCAGATTGAAAACAATGGGAACCTTCTCTGGTAACATCTCCTAGGCTTCTACAATTTACACCCAAAATACTTTAAAGGCAAAAACCTTCGATCGTATTGCAGTTTATGGCATATGGAACTGAAACATGGGCTCTTAACAACAGCGTAGTCCACAAACTTCAAGTAACTTAAAGAGCTATGGAACTGAGAATTCTCAACATTAAGCTCAGTGACAGCAAATCCAATTACGAGATCAAAAGACGATCAAAAGTAACAGATGTGACCCAGAAGATTGCTAATGTTAAAATGGAACTGGACTGGACATATAGGAAGAATGGAAGATAACCTTTGGACCAAGCGAATTCTTGAATGGCAACGAAGGGCAAGTAAGAGAAGTAGAGACAGATCTCAAACCAGATGGACTCATGACATCAAGCGAATAGTTGGCCACGAATGGATACAAAAAACAGCTAACAGAAATGAGTAGACACACTTAAAGGTGTGTCCGACGATGGATGAAATAGCTGTTGATGATAATGACATCCATATGAAAACTACACTACTCCAAGAAATTAACGCACTACCTTAAAAATTATTATGGGTCATCAAAACATATTAAAAAATCACTTAAATCGGACAACAGGTTTAAGAAATTTGAGACATCAAAAATGACCCATTTTTAAAGTGGTGCTTTAATTTCTTGGAGTAGTGTATAAGAGAATTCGCAATTAAGCACATAGGTTTATTAGAACAACCAAAAACAAGCACTGGGAACGTTTCTGAAAATAACTGGAACATGACTTCTACGGGTTACAAAAAGAAATATGGAGATTTATAAGAGAACATAGACGAGAACATAGACAAGAAATGAGAGGAATTATAGAATTCAAAGGCATAGAGACAAACACATGGACGTGTGTTTGTATTTGTGCCTCTCTAAAGGCACAGAGACCTGGGCGCTCAACATAACGCTGATGAACAAGTTAGAAACCTTTGAACTCAGGCTTTATAGAAGGATCTTGAAAATGCATTGGACAACCCACGCCACCAACGAAAATGTCCTGAGGAGAATAGGTACAGATGGGGAGAGCTGCTTTAGATCATTAAAGTTAGAAAATTTAGCTACTTAGAGGACACACAATGAGAAACGAAAAGTACCGCCTCGCGCAACTGATCATCCAGGGGAAGATTGGAGGAAAACGGGGTCCCGGTAGGCGCCAGATTTCATGGCTTAAAAATATCAGAGATTGGACCGGCCTTGATTCAACATCTTTGTTTAGAGCCGCATTGGACAACGACAGATTTTGCCAGTGTAATCGCTTACCTCTACTAAAAAAGACAGCACCACAAGAAGAAGATTCACCTTTTATACAATAGACAAATTCCATTAGATATTTAAACAATCGAAGATATATACAACGACAACAAAATGCAAGTAAGAATAGATTGACAAATAACAGAGGAAATAGACACAGGCGCAAAAATATGGCAGGGTGATTTCTTAAACAATCTACCCTATATGTTATAAGATGGGAAGTAAAGAAACTACAACCCCATGCTATGCAGACAATGGTGCACTAACATCTTACAAAGATCCATAAACTCAACATAATTGCAAAGTAGTTAAACATGGTAACTTCAGCCCAGAAGACAAAAACAATAATCATTTGCAAAGAACCGAGGAGATGTAAAATAGAAATTAACGGAACCAGCATAAAACCGAAGACGGAAATCTGTACTTGGCGATCTTTTCATTGTATTTATTTAACACGCGGGTTATTTTTGTTAGTATTGTAACTAGTAGGGGATCTGGTCTATTATGTGCCACTGTTTGGTGTGTGAGCACAGTACAGTCCCCACAGTACAGAGAGCCATGCCGTTTCTTATATTCAGTAGCAACAAATACCTGGCAGCCACCGGCAAGATGTTGAAGGGTTTCTTGGGCTTGACATTCATATCGGCACTTGTTGCTTTGGACCTGAGGGTCTTTGACGATATATTTCAGGTAATTTTTGGTTGGTATAAGCAATGAACCTTCTGTTTCAGGAAACATCTTTCCTGATGTTAACCAATAATTTGACGCTATTGGGATGTCGTTTTTATCCACAGTAAGGAGTTTTATGTACATTTCTGGTTCCCTCAGTTTAATCGGTCTTTTGTCATCTATTGCGCAAATCTTAGATCCATAAGTCCTCTTCCTCGTAAATACCGCGATAATGTCGTTCTTTCTACTGCACTTCGAGGATGGTGTTTTTGTGCCTTTGTGAGGTGTGCTTATTATTTTCAGTACATCATGCATTTTTGTTTTTACCAATATAACGATCAAGTTATAGCGAAGTTTGTGCAGCGCAGTAGATATGTGAGAGTATTTTGGAATTTTCAATATCAGTAATTTCTTTTACCGATCTACCGGGAGAGATGAAACCGAAACGCTGCATTCGTAACAATAGGTACTGAAATGAAAAAAATCGTGAGAAATGTCGATTAACTGACTTTTCGGTATTATAACATGTTTCTAATCTAAATAGCTACTACAAAAACTTAACCTATTACCTGGTACATTATTAACGTAACAACCGTCTGAAATCATATGCCCGTCTATAGGATCACAGATTGGAGGAAAGATGCCCACTATCGACATACTCGCCCTTACATACCTCCAAAGGTGACCTAAAGATTAACTAATTCAATTTAGAATACATTTTGAGAGATTTTAACGATTAAAATGGGCAAAATGTATCCTTTGGTCACAATATTAAGGAGTGAATATAGGTCTATTCACGCAAAAAAGAACAAGGGTAAAGTAAATAATTTTGAACATAAATCCGAATTGTGACAAAAATCCGAAACACTTTTATTTTCAATTAACCTGCTAAAGAAAACATATATTCGGTGATACCATAGTGTGCGGTCTACCGTCGCATTTATATTTACCGTCGGGTATAAAATAAGAAGGATTATTATTGTAATTTTACAAATAATCCTTTGTTATATCTGTATTTACTATTTTGGGTGGGAATAAGTCAATTTTGTGGCTCATTCCCAATTAAAATAATAAATTGATATGCCAATTTGTGGAGTTAAAATGGTGGTTCTTCTGATTTATGCATTTTATTCACTTTGTAAAGATTTTCATTATCGTGTGCAAACCCTTCTGAGAAAAGATTAAAAAGATTATGGGATTGTTTAGCCACCCAGGTAGGTATACACTGCCAGCAAAAAAATCTTTACAAAGTGAATAAAACGCATAAATCCTAAGAATTATTATTGTTTTAATTTTACAAATTAACACTTTGTCATATCAATTTCATGTTTTAGTTTGGAATAATCCACAAAATTGGCTTATTTTTCACACTACACTAGATAGGGACAGGTAGACCGCATACTATAGTAGCACGCATATTTTCAATAAAGGATATAACCGTTTATAAATTAAAAGAAAATCCTAAACAAATAAGCGTAAACCTAGTAAATAAATAAATATAATACTCTTCTATCTTTGATGAATATATTTATTATTTTACCAATAAGTATACGAAAATTACTATCAGCATTTAAATATTTTTAGTTGAAAGCATTTCTTATATTCGATAAGTATCTATAAATTTGCATGAAATGGCAGTAGGTACAATTTATAGAATAAATTCACAAAGTTTAAATAAAATCAATACTTTAGGTAGACGTAGTTGAAATAAATAATATGTTGATGCACACTTTAGCTTCCTTATGTACCATAAAGTCCTTTAATATCAGTTTTTTACTGCCGAGGGAGAGATTAATAAAAATATTATTTACAATCGTTGGGCACGTGCCACGCTTCAACCGCCTATTATTAGGTTGAACCTAACAATTTTCCCAAGGTACTATTTTGAATTAGGGTTAGGATAAATGTCCAACACTTGTCCGATATGATTTTCTACATAGTTTTCTCGGAATCTCCAACGATACCGAATGTAGATTATCTATAGTCACCAACTCACCTTACGAGTATTTCAAGCTTTCTCAACTTCAAATACGAGTATTTCAAATATTTTGGAACATAATTATTTTGGGATACAAACGTTTCGCCCCCGCCGTTTCGCCCCGACCGTTTCGCCCCCGCCGTTTCGCCCCCGCCGTTTCGCCCCCGCCGTTTCGCCCCCGCCGTTTCGCCCCCGCCGTTTCGCCCCCGCCGTTTCGCCCCCGCCGTTTCGCCCCCGCCGTTTCGTCCCCAGCCGTTTCGCCCCCGAACCGTTTCGCACCCGAACCGTTTCGCCCCCGGGATTTTACCTAAAATTTTAAACTAGTTGCATTGAGTTATAAATACAATGTTAGTAATACATTTACCTATTGATCATTTTTTTGTTTGTTTTTCTTAGAAGTACGAGTATGTAGAAGAAGTATGTGTATTAGAAGATGTATTAATCCTGTCTACCTACTATAAATATGTGTAAAAAAGCACTTCTAAGAAAAACAAACAAAAAAAATTATCAATAGGTAAATGTATTACTAACATTGTATTTATAATTCAATGCAACCAGTTAAAAATGTTAGGTAAAATCCCGGGGGAGAAACGACGGGGGCGAAACGGCGGGGGGCGAAACGTGTGCAAATCAATTATTTTTGACACAGTATTTTGAAAATATCACATTTTCATAAAATCAAGAAATACCGATCTTTCAAAATCGTGTAGACATACCTTTTGCAGTTAAAATATCCCTCTTGACATCAAACATAACGATAAAAAAGAGAAATTACCCAATAGAACCAGATCAGCGAAAAGGTCAAGAAAATTATGGTTTATGAAACTATATGAAACCGAGCAACAATCTGGAAGATAAACGGGTAAATATGCTTATGTAGAAAAAGGAGATAATTTATTAATAATAACGCTTACTAATTTCTAAGTAAAACCACAAAGTTTTTGTTGTTTCACCTAATTAGTATGCAATTGTTATTAACTCACAAACCACATTAGAGAGATATTTTTCATTATAATTCATTAATGTTTATTAAATTAACTTACAATCGGAAGGTGATAGAAAATTTACTACACAGGGTGTCCAGAAACTCTACCGACAAACGAAGACAGGAGATTCCGTAGATAATTTTAAGATATTTTAACCCAATTCACCTAGTCCGAAAATGCTTACTAAGGGAGCTAGAGCTCTTTGAAGATGGCGTCTTGTAATTAGTTTTTCTTAATGAACTCCGGAACGCTCCTATTGAGAAAAACGAAAATTGGTATTTAGATTTATCTTCCAAAGATAAATCAATTCCATGCATTGAGAATTTCTAGTACCGGTCATAGACGTCCGTTTTGGGTAGGGCAAAAGTTATTTTATCGCATAACTTTTTTATTTTTAATTTTCAAGCATTTTTGACTCTGGATTATTAAATTGTGAGGTATTCTACAACTAAAAGGTACTCTTGTTTTAAGTCGATAGGAAACAGGGTTTTCTAGAAAAATCGATTTGGAAATATTACTTATTTGAATTTCCAAAAAAAAATTTTTTAAAACTGTTTAGAAATCTGAAAACTGGTACGTTTATTTATATTTCAAATATGAATCGATTTCATTAATGGCGAATTTCTAGTACGGGTCATATGCGTCCGTTTTGGGTAGGTCAACAGTTATTTTATCGCTAACATTTTTGTCTTTAATTTTTAAGAATTTTTGACTCTAGATTAATAAGTTATGAGGTTTTCTAGTACTAAAAGTTACCCTTGCTTTAAGTTGGTAAAATACACCGTTTTTTTTTTGAAAAATTTTAAAAAAAAATTTCAAATTCAAAAAACGAAAAATTTTCAAATCGATTTTTATAGAAAACGGTGTATCCTACCGACTTGAAGCAAGAGTACCTTTTAGTACTAGATTACCTCACAATTTAATAATCCGGTGTCAAAAATGCTTAAAAGTTAAAGACAAAAAAGTTATGTGATAAAATAACCGTTGCCCTATCCAAAACGGACGCCTATGATCGGTACTAGAAATTCGCAATGGATGGAATCGATTTATCTCTAGAAGATAAATATACGTACCGATTTTCGTTTTTCTAAATTGAAGAGTTTTGGAGGTATGTAAGAAAAACTAATTACAAGACGCCATTTTCAAAGAGCCTTAGCTCCCTTAGGAAGCATTTTCGGACTAGGTTAATTGAGCTAAATTGTCTTAAAATTATCTGAAGAATCTCCTGTATTCGTTTGTCGGTAGAGTTTCTGGACACCCTGTATAGCATCATTCTCTTCCATGAAATTGGATTAATGATTAGAAGACTCTAGGAAACTCCTTACTGGTTCTATAGTCCCACCTATAAGGTTATCCAGAAGGCACACTTTCTCATCTTCTTTAATCACATTATTCGTATTATCCGTCTAGTTTTCTGAAGTTATAGTCATCAATTAGTGCGTTATGTAACTGGTATAATAAAAATATCCAAGATGATTAACCAAAATTTCAGAACGTTTTCGGTCTTATCCGAGAATCATCAGTGTTGTAAAATGTTAACTTAAATTTAATGAACATCATGTTGATGACTATGGATTTAACTAAAAGGAAACATCTTACTTGAAAATGGTGACGACGCGTGACGTCTAACTCAAGCCAAAGATTCCATGAGTTTTCGAGTAAGGGCTCAGTATGTTCCCTTATAATTAAGTCCATCATCAACTACATTATGTCAGTAAATTATAAGTTGTAAGAACATTTTACATGTAATCCAAATGTTGTTACACCAATAGTTTTCGTCTCTACATATATACTAAGTGACAGAGAAATCAGAACACCCATTATAAATTATTTTATTTTAATAAAATTTGGTATACAAGCTTGTCTTGGCGAAGATGATAAATGATTAAAATTTCAGCCAGATAAATTTGGATTTTCGTTTTTCATTTATTTTTGAAGTTATACTTCTTTACCGGCGATATGAGGGTGAATTTTTATATGTTAAAACCTATGATCCCGGCGCATGCGCATTATATCTTTGTTCTGATTGGATGTTCAAATGACATGTCAAAAATTATTTAATATGGCGGCTGTGGCACAGCTGTAGTTAGATTATTTATGGTTGTTGCATTTTAAAATTTGTGTGAAAAGAAACAGCAAACGAAAGTTAGTTAATAGTTATACTGCCTTTTTAAATAATTTTCATATACCTATATTTTTGGACTTTTGGACTATTTTGGACAAGGAAAACTCACTCTAATTTGGTAAGTAGTTTTTATTATAATCATATTGTAATTATACATTTGGATTAGGTTGAAATACAGTAGAGCGTCGATTATCCGAACTAATTGGGGGACATAGGTGTTCGGAAAACCGATTTGTTCGGATAATCGAACTACAATATATTGATACATATTTATAATCATACATATTTATCCACAAGTGAATAAAAGCCATATTTATATACCTACAATGTTGTTCTGAAGCTATTTTCTTGTGGCATTTTTACAATTTTAACTATTTATAATGGGAAATAAGCCATAATATTATTAAAAAATGATTTTTATTAACGTTTCGACGCCCAAATCGGGTGCCGTTGTCAAAATACAAAATACTACTAGCATAAACAAAAATGTTGTTGCTAAGTAAAAAAATTCTTCTAATAATTTATTTAATTTGACTCATTTATATCGGCAATTCAGATTTTAAAGTAGAAGACTTTAAAATGATATTGCCAATATTTATGAGTTGCGTTCCTGGGACGACTTTACTGAAAGATAGTTCATTCGATTACATGAAATCAACCCCAACTCAAGAATATCCGTCACAAAAAAAATCATAACATGTGATCTGTCTTTAAAAAGACAACCACATGCAACGGTGACATTAAAATTCTCGCGTTAGAGATCTCATAGTAAATCACGAGGGAAAACCAGGAAAAACCTCGTGATACTATCCCGACATTGTAAGTATTTGGTCTTACATTTAATTTACTCTCAAAATTAATACCAAATTCTGACTTTACTATAATTTTGTTTAAATTATAAATAATATCAATAATACATGGATATACAGCGTGTCTACTTAAGTTGGAAACATATGGGAAACTTTTTTATTATTAATTTTACGAAAAAAAGTTATTCTTTATAAAAAGTTCTGCATGCCCCAAAACCTAAGATTCAATCATCAGATATCAAATTTTCTCAATATTATACGAGGTATGTCAAAAAATATGAATTTCGGTCAAGAGTAAAGTACCTTTATTTCTCTCAACATCGAAAATTCTTATGATAAAAAGTTGTTTGGAATTAAAATCTAAGATCAAATATGCAATTACATACTTCTAATTGAAAAAATAATTTTTTCTCAAATTTATGGATACCCAACATCGTTTTTAATTATTACAAATATGATAACTCGTTTATTATTCATTTTACGAAAAAAAGTTATTCTTCATAAAAAGCTTTGCATGGTCTAAAATTTAAGACACAACCATGATATATCAACTTTTATTAATTTTATACGAGGTGTGTCAAAAAATATGAAATTCGCTCAAGATTATAGTACCTTTATATTTCACAATATTTCAATTAGAAGGATGTAATTGCATATTGAAACATAGTTTTTAATTCTAAACAACTTTTTTAATAACCGTTTTCACTATTGTGAAAAATAAAGGTATTTTACTCTTGAGTGAAATTTATATTTTTTGACATACCTCGTATAAAATTAATAAAATGTAATATCTGATGGTTGCATCTTCGGTATTAGGACATACAGAGCTTTTTATAAAGAATACCTTTTTTTCGTAAAAGTAATAATAAAAGAGTTATCGTATGTGTAATAAATAAAAACGAAGTTAGTATCAATAAATTTGAGAAAAATTTGGAAAATATTTTTTTCCAATTAGAAGCATGTAATTGCATATGTGATCTTAGTTTTTATTTCCAAACAACTTTTCATAATAAGAATTTTCGATATTGAGAGAAATAAAGGTATTTTACTCTTGAACGAAGTTCATATTTTTTGACATACCTCTTATAATATTAACAAAATTTGATATCTGATGATTGAATCTTAGGTTTTAGAGCATGCAGAACTTTTTCTAAAGAATAACTTTTTTTCGTAAAATGAATATCAAAAAAGTTTCCCATATGTTTCCAACTTAAGTAGACACGCTGTATAAGTAATACTAAAATATAAAATATGTACTAACTCGACTATTGACTTACTAATTGTGGTATTTTCTTTCTATTGACTTCCTCTTTCAGTATGGGTATCCACATCCTACTGCATTCCACCGAGGAATTTGCGACACAATTGGTTTCGTTTAGCATAATTAGAGCCGCTTCTTTGATTTTTCTCTTTTTACTATCTGTTTCTTTCAGGACTATACTTGAATCTCTCCACTGAACTCTATGTTCATTATCCCATGCGTGTTGACATATTTGAGATCTATCAAATTCTCTATTTTTAATATAAGATTGATGTTCACTTATTCTAACGTTTAATGGTCTTGATGTTTCACCTATATAAAACTGTTCGCATTCACAAGGTATTTTATAAATACAATTCTTTGTCCTTTCTTGTTCATTGTTAGGTTTAATTTTAGATAGAATAGATCTCAATGTGTTGGTTGTTTTGAATGTTGTTGAAATGTTGAATTTATTTCCTATTGTTTTAAGTTTCTCGGATAGTCCTTTTATGTATGGTATTGATATTTTCCTCGTATTATTTCTTGTGAATGTTGTAGAAAATATCAATACCATACATAAAAGGACTATCCGAGAAACTTAAAACAATAGGAAATAAATTCAACATTTCAACAACATTCAAAACAACCAACACATTGAGATCTATTCTATCTAAAACTAAACCTAACAATGAACAAGAAAGGACAAAGAATTGTATTTATAAAATACCTTGTGAATGCGAACAGTTTTATATAGGTGAAACATCAAGACCATTAAACGTTAGAATAAGTGAACATCAATCTTATATTAAAAATAGAGAATTGGATAGATCTCAAATATGTCAACATGCATGGGATAATGAACATAGAGTTCAGTGGAGAGATTCAAGTATAGTCCTGAAAGAAACAGATAGTAAAAAGAGAGAAATCAAAGAAGCGGCTCTAATTATGCTAAACGAAACCAATTGTGTCGCAAATTCCTCGGTGGAATGCAGTAGGATGTGGATACCCATACTGAAAGAGGAAGTCAATAGAAAGAAAATACCACAATTAGTAAGTCAATAGTCGAGTTAGTACATATTTTATATTTTAGTAGATATTACTTATATATCCATGTATTATTGATATTATTTATAATTTAAACAAAATTATAGTAAAGTCAGAATTTGGTATTAATTTTGAGAGTAAATTAAATGTAAGACCAAATACTTACGATGTCGGGATAGTATCACGAGGTTTTTCCTGGTTTTCCCTCGTGATTTACTATGAGATCTCTAACGCGAGAATTTTAATGTCACCGTTGCATGTGGTTGTCTTTTTAAAGACAGATCACATGCTATGATTTTTTTGTGACGGATATTCTTGAGTTGGGGTTGATTTCATGTAATCGAATGAACTATCTTTCAGTAAAGTCGTCCCAGGAACGCAACTCATAAATATTGGCAATATCATTTTAAAGTCTTCTACTTTAAAATGTATCATATGTATCTGAATTGCCGATATAAATGAGTCAAATTAAATAAATTATTAGAAGAATTTTTTTACTAAGCAACAACATTTTTGTTTATGTTAGTAGTATTTTGTATTTTGACAACGGCACCCGATTTGGGCGTCGAAACGTTAATAAAAATCAATTTTTAATAATATTGTGGCTTATTTCCCATTATAAATAGTTAAAATTATTTATATCTTGATAATGACAACTAGCAATTAAACAAAAAAGTGCAGTCTTTGCAACAACATAATTATTTTTGGATACAATATTGAAGAAAATTGAAGATATTTTAAGCGTCAATTACTAACGCTTGCTCGGATAATCAACGCTCTACTGTACATTTATTTTCTTAAGAATGGAGATTTTAGAGAGAAATCCCAAATTAGGTCCGATTTTTTTTTTAATTATGGTTTTTGGCGTAGATTTATTTATCTATAGTAGGTATGTAATGCTTTGATTTACATACTTAATTTGATTACCGACAAAAGTTCTACCGATCTTCATCTAATATATTGTTTTCTTACTGTTTTGTTATATTTTAATATTTTCTTCCACAAAATTTAAACTACATAATTTAATTATATTCAAAACAACTGTCAAACAGTAAAACATTCAGTTACCCTATTTTTCCACATGACAAATAATGTGGAATTGGACGAGTGAGTCTAGGCTTCGATTACGAATCAAAGCGCCCAGAAATTCACGGGTTCGATTCCCGATGCAAGTTTTTATTTTTTTATGCATTTTATGATTGTAAGTATATTTGTTATATAATTTTTTTTTCAGAACATGCGTATTTAAAATTTTTGCCAACAATTATTATCGTTCAGAAATCATTTTTTCTTTGTGGCATTTTTCAATGTGTTTGTGTGCGTTTTATTCTTTTATTTTTTTAAATTTTTGGTATTGTCTTAAAAATCACATAATATGTAGTAGAAGTATAACTTCTTACGTGCGTACAAAGTACACACACATTCATTTTTTTTTCAAAGGACACGGAAATCAAAGACCCTTTTAATAAAAACATTGGTAGTTTGGTAAACTTACAGGCCCTAAATAGTGGCAATTGGAAAGTAGATGACGCCTATGATACTGGTATAGGAACTCAGTTTTCTGTGGAAACTAATAAACGAGTTGAGGATGAAGAAACTATGAAATTTATAGAAGTTGAGCTATCAAAAAGAAAAGGTACGTTTTAAGTTATAACAGTCTCCCGTTTTATACCGCTAACGCGGCTTTAGGATTATAGCAGGGCTATATCTAGGGCCTATGGTATACAAGGAAGGTAACAGGGCCAGTGCTACGCTTCAACCGCCTATTATTACCACTGGTTTTACCCAAGGTACTCATTTTATTCAAGCTGAGTCGACCTGGGGCCTATAGACATTTTTAAAAATGTCTAGCTGTTCTCTCTGGCGCTGGGATTTAAACCCCGGCGTACCTGCATGGAAGTCAGACATGCTGCCGCCTGAGCAACTCCGGCCCTACGTTTTAAGTTAAATTTCATAAATAAGCTATAACATCCATTCAACATCATCGATTAGAAATATATGTCACAATTGAAGGACAATTTTACTTTCTGGAGTTTTGCTTTCCCGGGGTATTGCAAATACTTTTGCTAACGACTAAAAATTTTAACTTTTAAGTTTAGTACCGATCAAAATTTAGCGGTGTGCGGTTCTTGACTTTTTAAAGTCGTTTACAATGTCTACGTGTACGAAGACACGTAAATGTCCATCAACTGAGCGAGTTTTGTAGATGGTCTAAGAGAAGCCGAACTTTCTTTTAGAGAAATTGTGAATATGGTACAGAAAAGTTTAGATACTTTGTTAAAATGTTATCGGGAATAGCGTTAGGAAGGCCGATCACAAAGATCGAATGGCACAGGGAGACGCCGAACCACAACAGAGCATCAATATCGTCACCTAAGGTTGATGGTTCTAAGATACCGCTTCTCCCCTACTAGGTTAGGTCTATTGCAAATAAATGGCTTGCGGAACATGGTAGAGTAATTGGAATGAGAATAATTTCTCGTCGAATTCGCAGTTTTCGCCTTTGCCAAACGATCAGAGAACGATTGGCTTAGAGCCAGGAATAGAATGGGGTTGTCTTTAGTTATGTCTCGATTCTCTTTACTTACGGATACAGGATGACCGATCCAGGACCAGAAGACGACGTGTTGGTTGGGACGAAATCCATTAGTTTTTTTGTCGAGCGGCGCGTACATCGCACTGTTGGGATTACAGCGTGGGTGCCATCGCTTATGGTTCAGGGTCACCTCTAATCATTTTCAGAGGGAACATGACAGCTCAACCAAACGTAGAAGAAATAGTAGAACCTCATCTCATACCATACTTTCAGATACTCCAACATCTAATTTTTCAGCAGGATAAAGCAAGCCACACATTGCGAGAGTCACCATGGCTGCTTTGAAGAGACTGAAGTCAATCTTTTGCGCTGGTTTCCGAGATCTTCAGATTTTTTCCCAATTGAACACGTGTGGGACATGGTAGGTAGAAAATTTCTTAATTCAGAGCATCCTCAAACTTTGGGTCCACATCGGGAGGAGTTAATTAGGGCGCAGAACGAGATCCCCAGGATAATATTGACCACCTGCCAAGCCCATCCAATAGTGATATGCTCACCGAGGTGCGTTAACACATTATATCAATTGATTTACCCCTATAAGGTCTTTCAGTTTTATTCTGAACCTATTTCTTTGTGGCATTTTTGTAATAAACTATTCTAATTGGGAAAAAAGCCACAGTTTAATTGAAAAAATAATTTTATTAACGTTTCGACTTCCAATTTGGACGTAGTTGTCAAATTATTAATATTTTGTATTTTGTCAACGACGTCCGATTTGGAAGTCGAAACGTTAATAACATTATTTTTTCAATTAAATTGTGGCTATTTCCCAATTAGAATAGCTAGTCTTTGTTATTTTGAAAATTTTGATCGTTTGTTTATTTTGCTACCCTAAATAATAATTGTACAAGATATTTTCAAACTATTATAATTTATAATGGTTGTTTGCATTTCTGTCGCTTAAAATATTTTGCATGATTTTGTTAATATCTAGTAGTTGACTTTTTAGGAGTACATATTATTGTCCCTAAAAAGGCTAAAAATGTTAAGTTCACTAACATCTGCCATATCGCCACATGTTGAAACTATAATTTTAACAGTAGCAAATGGCATTTGATGTAAAACAGCATTATGTATATTATATAAAAATAAACTCTTCATTTGTAACATAAGCACATCCTTATATTTTACTGGGGTAAAGGTTGACGACATTTTTCTATGGGTATACCATGTTATAACAGGTTACAATTATAACACGTTAACGGCAAAACGTAATCCAAAATAACTAAAATGAAAATATAATGGCTTATTAATATGCTTTGTTATAATAAAATGTAGCTATTGTTTACGATTTAAATTAATTTGTTATATTTTATTTAATATTTATTTAAATCCCGCTGCGACGGGCCTGGACTGTTTTTGTCACAACATATAGATCCAAAATCTAGTGCCGAACCAGCCGGTTTTCATATATTTTTATTTTTATGTATAATGATTTGGCCTTTGGCCTCGAGACTGTGAAGAATAAACACGTTCTTTGTCACGCATTTTTGTAAAATTGTACAGTAGTCAGTTCTTAAATAAATTCGTAAAACTGTTATCTACGTTATTGTCACTCTACTGAAGTGAAAGAGATGTATTCTCATCAACCAATGGTCCTTTGTTCGCCGTATAGTGCATAAGATTATTGAAATTCAGCGTCAATAATAAATTACCAGTTTAAATTTTATTATTACTCTTAAATTCAGTCAGCCAGTTCAAGACGGCATATTATCATCACGGTAAAATAGTGAAATCTTCGATCGTCAACAACGAGCAGGTTTTAGAAGAACTTTGTTTGCCGCTGTACAAATGTGAGTTTTTCCTTTTTATTGATTTATTCCTATTCTAACCAATATTTTTAAATATTTCGTTATCTTTCGCTTTGTGTGAGCCAGTTTTTATTCAAATTTATATTTAATGATATTTAAACTTTATATTTTTAAATGAGATTGCCAATTATATTTGTAATAAACTGAAACCTGAATTATTTTAAAATTAGAATCGGTTTTTTTGGTATAAATTGCTTTCATTTAATTAATAGTATTTGAATTATTTCGGAATATGATTGATATTAAGCATAAATTTCATTCATTTAATTAAAATAAAATGCCGGAATCAAAAGAAACGAAAGAATCCGAAAAGTTGCGTAAAAGTAGGGAATCTATTAGAAATCGTCTCGATACCTTCGCAAAATACATTGATAAAATAGCTATACCGGGGTCGTCGGATAATTTGCCTGTCACCGAACTTTCAGTCAGATTAGATCGGGCTGAAACGATAATAGAGGAATTTGAAGTTGTTCAGGGTAAAATAGACGCGTTAGTAGATGATGTATCAGTTGAAATAAAATATCGTGAAGATTTTGAAAATGTTTATTTTTCTACTATAGCAAAGGCAAAAGAGCTTCTGCAGCCTAAGCCTATTATATCTAGCAACGAAAATGCAAATCAAAGTTCAGTTTCTGATCGTATTAGCTCATTCAGTTCAGGGATAAAGCTCCCAACCCTTCATTTGCGTCAATTTAGCGGGAACTATTCAACCTGGTTAGATTATCATGATTGCTTCGATACAATAATCGTTAAAAATAATGATATAAGTGACATTCAGAAATTTCATTATTTAAAATCATCCCTATCGGGGGCAGCTGAAAAGATAATAAATTCTATTAAGGTTTCTGCAGCTAATTTTACAGTAGCGTGGAAGCTTCTTTGTGACAGGTATTCTAATGAGCCTTTACTAATCCATAATCACATCAAGTCCATTTTTAATCTAAAGGTAGTTAATCGTGACAGTTCTAAGTGTCTCCAACATCTAATTGATGGATTAACTAGTAATCTGCGATCTCTAGAATCCTTAGGGGAGCCAGTAAGCACTTGGGACTCAATAATAATTTTTATAATTCTAGAAAAACTTGATCCTGAAACTGTCAAAGATTGGGACAAGGAGAGTCGAGGTAATGCCCCTACGTCGGTAAAGCCTACTCTCGACGATCTTCTAAAATTCTTGCAGCATCGAGCTGATACTTTAGAAAAGTTCGAAGCAAGATCTATCAAGGGAGGTTCTAGTTCCAAAGATCATTCTCATTCTTCATCTCATAGGTCCAAAACTCATACAAGTCAATCATTCATCAATAATGGAGCTTCTTCAGATCTGTGTCCACATTGTAATGGTCCTCATAAAATGTCAACTTGTACTTCTTTTCAAAATTTAGATGTGCATGCGCGCATGCGTGAGGTCAAAAGGGTACGAGCGTGTTTTAATTGTTTATTTATAGGACATCAAAATACCAGTTGCAAGTATGGTAAGTGCAAGAAATGTGGGAAGAAGCATCATACGCTTCTCCACGTTAATGCAGAAAATAGCAATTTTCCAAATGATACTCAATCCGTTTCTTCGGATAATCAAACTCCACAAACATTGTCATGTCATGCAGTTCAGAATTCGTTTGCACTGCTGTCAACTGTCACAGTCCAAATTCCAGATCGGTCTGGAGTTAAGCATAATTGTAGAGCCCTTCTAGACAGTGGTTCTCAGTCACATTTTGTCACGTATAGTCTGGTTTCCAAATTGGGTCTCTCCAAGGAACCTGCCGACATTTCAGTGGTCGGTGTCACTCAAATATCTTCAAGGATAAAGCACACGAGTAAGTTGTCAGTATATTCGTTATATTCTTCTTTTTCGACAACCTTAAACTGTCTTGTTACTTCTTCAATTTGTGGTCATGTTCCAAGTATTCCGATCGACGTAGACTCTGTCTCTATTCCATCGAATATTCGCTTGTCTGATCCAAATTTCAATATTCCTTCCGGCATAGATCTTCTTATAGGTGTAGAGCTTTTCTGGGATCTTCTGTGCGTTGGACAAATCAAATTGGGTCCTCAGAAACCCATTTTACAAAAAACCAAATTTGGCTGGGTAATTTCTGGCCCACTGCCCAAAAGGTATGATCATCAAATCGTCACTTGCAATTTCGCACAGCAGAATGAATGTCATCATCTATCAAGATTCTGGGAAATAGAAGAGTGTCCACTTCTCCCACCTCTTTCAAATGAGGAAATAGAGTGCGAGGAACACTTTAAATCGACTCATAAAAGAAATTCGGATGGTCGTTTTGTAGTCAGTCTTCCATTAAAGAATTCGACTGATACTCTGGGTGAATCTAGGAGCAGAGCTGGAAAAAGATTCTTTAATCTAGAACGAAAACTTCCGAATAATCCTATCATGAAAGATATGTATGTTTCATTTATGGACGAATATATTTCAATAGGTCATATGTCTAAGGTTGAGGAGCCTACAGACCAAGCTCACTTCTATCTTCCACACCATGGAGTCCTTAAGGAGAATAGTCTCACTACTCAGCTGCGTGTAGTGTTCGATGGTTCTTGCCCTACCACTTCAGGTGTTTCAGTTAACGATCTTCAAATGGTCGGACCAGTCGTCCAAAATGATCTTATATCAATTCTATTTCGATTTAGGCAACACACTTATGTGGCTTCTGCTGACATCGCCAAAATGTATCGGCAAATTCTCGTTTGTCCTTCTGAACGAAACCTCCAGCTAATTCTATGGAGACGGGATCCTCAGGAGCCTTTGCAAACTTATTCTCTGAACACGGTAACTTACGGCACTGCCTCTGCCAGCTTTCTTGCTACAAGATGCCTGCTTCAATTATCTTATGAAAATTCTGAGCAGTATCCTCAAGCTGCAAAGATTATTAAAAATGATTTCTACGTAGATGACCTCCTGACGGGGTCTGATTCAGCCTCAGAGCTTCTTCAACATTGTCAAGAAATTAATCATATATTATCAAAAGGTTGTTTCCCTCTTCGAAAGTGGGTTTCGAACGACCCTTCACTTCTTACAGATATTCAGGATTCTTTGGTCCCTTCAGATCTTCCTTTCTCGCTAGGTTCTTTTGAAATTACAAGAACTCTGGGACTGCAGTGGTGTCCAAAATCCGACCTTCTTCAGTATCATATATCCTCTGACGTTCTTCCTAGAACGGCTACTAAAAGGTCTATACTTTCTGGGATAGCCCATATATTCGATCCTCTTGGTCTTCTTAGCGCCACAATTATCATTGTAAAAATTTTAATGCAACGGCTGTGGTTGGAAGGCTTGGAGTGGGATCAAGCTGTACCTCTAGACATTCAAACCAAGTGGCTTTCATTTCGGGATCAGCTCTGCCAGTTAAACAATGTAAGAATTCCTAGACATGCTATCATTGCAAATGCTTCAACTATTGAGCTGCATGGCTTCTCTGACGCTAGCGAAGCTGCATATGGTGGCGTTATTTATATTCGAAGTATTGATCACCAAGGTAATACATCGGTGCGTCTCTTTTGTGCCAAGACAAGAGTATCTCCTTTAAAAAAAATTAGCCTTCCTCGATTGGAACTTTGTGGAGCCTTGATATTGTCACGGCTCGTGAAGAAAGTCACAGAATCGCTCAATCTTCAATTTCATGATATTGTTCTTTGGACAGATTCCACTATCGTTTTAGGGTGGATCAGAACCTCGCCACATATTCTTAAAACATTCGTGGCTAATAGAGTGTCTGAAATTCAATCCAGCACTTCGTCTAGCGCTTGGAGACATGTCGGTACCAAGGATAATCCTGCGGATTTATTGTCCCGAGGTGTGAAACCCAGTCGACTTGTGTCATCAAAAATTTGGTGGCACGGTCCTCCCTTCCTCATGGAATCTCCTAGTAGTTGGCCGGTCCTAATCATTCAGCCTGAGCAAGATCTTCCGGAGACTAAGAAAGTTACTCATTCTTTGCTCACAAGCTTCGTACAATCCTTTCCATTCCAGAATTACAGCAATTTCTCGTTTCTCACAAGAGTCATTGCTCGTTGTTTGCGTCTCTTCCGAAATAGTTCAGGGTCAAGATGCAGAGTTTCCGATCCTCTCACCACCATACAGCTTCAAGCCTCTGTCATATGTATTGCAAAGATGGTTCAAGCAGAGATATTTCCAAAGGAACTTCATAACCTTTCCAAGGGAAAATCGCTGTCTTCTAAAAGTAAAATTCTTTCTTTAAATCCATTTCTGGATAGTGATGGAGTAATCAGAGTTGGTGGTAGATTACGCAACTCTAAATATGATTTTAATAAAAGACATCCAATACTTCTTCCTGCAAATCATCCTGTTACGACTATGATCTTTCGGTCGGGGCATCTAAGGTTGTTGCATGCCGGTCCTCAGCACTTATTGTCCGTCGTTCGTGAACGTTTTTGGCCTATTTCAGGTAGATCTATTACGAAACAGGTTGTTCGTCAATGTATACGCTGTTTTCGTACCCTCCTCAATGTACACCCATGATGGGAGATCTTCCTGCATCTAGAGTAAATCCATCGTTTCCGTTTGCAATAACGGGAGTGGACTATGCAGGCCCGTTCACTCTCAAAACAAGACAAGGCAGAAACCCAGGTACTTACAAGGCTTATGTTAGTCTTTTTATTTGTCTAGCTACTAAAGCGATACACTTGGAACTGGTCACAGACTTAACTACATCTTGCTTCCTCGCTGCTTTAAGACGATTTATAGCTAGAAGAGGCAAGCCAGTTCAAATTATGTCCGATAATGGCACGAACTTCGTAGGAACGTCGTAACGAGCTTAAGCATCTCGGTAAGTTTATCAAATCTAATGAAAAACAAATCGCGGAATCATGCAGCAATGATGAAATCAATTGGCAATTTATTCCTTCGCATTCCCCTCATTTCGGCGGAATATGGGAGGCGGGAGTAAAATCTATGAAATCGCATTTAAAAAGAATCGTTACGGGATCTCATTTAACTTATGAAGACTTTTCAACTGTGCTCACTCAGGTGGAAGGTATACTAAATTCACGCCCTTTAAGTCCTATGTCCTCCGATCCTTCAGACCTTTTACCTATAACCCCGGCTCACTTTCTGATTGGGAGGTCCATGAATTTCATACCAGAAGTAGACTTTTCTAATGTCAACCCTCTTCGGTTATCAAGATTTGAACATCTTCAGCAACTCCATCAACATTTTTGGCGAAGATGGTCTTTGGAGTACGTTTCGGAGATGCAGCAGAGACAAAAGTGGAAGGTGAATCAATTCCAAATCAAGGTTGGTGCTCTTGTCCTAATTAAAAGTCAGGACGCACCTCCTCTCCAGTGGTCCCTGGGACGTGTGGAACAGTTGCATCCAGGGGCTGACAACATTTCAAGGGTTGTCACACTTAAAACAGCTAAAGGACTCGTTCGTGTAGCAGTTGTGAACATTTGCCCACTTCCAAGTGAATAAAAGTCGCCAGGTGACAGTGATTATTTATTGACTGTAATATATTACGTTTAATTTCATTTTTAATTTATTGAAAGCTTTCCCTTTCAAGGTGGGGGGCATGTTTACGATTTAAATTAATTTGTTATATTTTATTTAATATTTGTTTAAATCCCGCTGCGACGGGCCTGGACTGTTTTTGTCACAACATATAGATCCAAAATCTAGTGCCGAACCAGCCGGTTTTCATATATTTTTATTTTTATGTATAATGATTTGGCCTCGAGACTGTGAAGAATAAACACGTTCTTTGTCACGTATTTTTGTAAAATTGTACAGTAGTCAGTTCTTAAATAAATTCGTAAAACTGTTATCTACGTTATTGTCACTCTACTGAAGTGAAAGAGATGTATTCTCATCAACCAGCTATAGTACTCAATATTCAGCCGGCATGGTCGCAAAATTACTTATTAATATAATTAGATTTTTAAACCCGACTAAATACAAGTTTATTGCCTGGTTGCACCAACACATTTTAAGCTTAAGATGTGCCTTAAGCTCAGATTACGAAACATACGCGTTGCACCATTGAGTCTTACGATTAATTTTCAGCTTGCCACAATGGATTGCCATGTGTATTGCATAGATAAGAATCGAAAATTATGGTGCAATGTGAGACTTAAAAAAGAATCGCGAGCTCAAGCGAGGGTGCTGCCGCTTATTTGGAACTAGAGGAATTGGGATGAAAATATAAACTAATCATCCGTTAACCTATGTATGGACGTCGTTTGAAAGCTTTTCGGATGTGTTCATTTAATAAGTAATTTATTTATATTAATAAATTACATCAATAACAATATTAATTATAGGAAAATACAATATCCCAATTACATCGGCCATTTTCATGCAACTGCACTGCCACCTATAGTCGATTGAGTTCGCGAATAAGCTGAGCTGGGCTAAGCTGGAGCTTACGATTTGTTGGTGCAACCAGGCATATATTTCATATCGAGCAGGTACTTATAGAAAAAATAAATTCCTTACGCGAACAGTGAGAATGCTGACAAAATATCAAGAAAAACATCTAAACTAAAACATGTCTAGGCGCCAGAGGGGTCACCGTGTCATATTCAATTCTGATGGACAAACTCAACGGTTTCTTATGGATTTTTGGCTGCTGATTACGAATTTCGAGGGGGGATTTCGATCCGAGTGGTCAAAAAATTGTTATAAACAATTTAATTGTTTATAAATTGTTTATAAGGCTCTGGCTCATAAACTAAAAGAGATAAAAAAAATGTTTCAAATAAAATTTGTTCCCTAACAAAAAACGAAGAAAAAACCGTTTACTAAACTTAAATCTAACAATTAGAACTCAAGATATTGTAAAATTAGTGCACAATGCAAATTGCAAAATAAGTATTTTTCGAAATTTCATCGATCGTAACTCGGCTTTTACGCATGCAAATAAGTCTTAGAAGGTGTCGTTTTAAAGCTTAATTAACAGGCTTCCAAACAAAGTTTGTTAAATTACTTGATCTTCATTTGTTTTAAAGTTATACCCGTTTGAAGTTACAATTTTCTTAAAAATATTGTACATTCATTTGTTTATAAGGGTTTCAAGCAAATTTGAGCTATAAACATTTATACTTTAATGAACAATAATGATAGAAAAACTCAAAAGGAACAATTTGAGGTTATGAAAATGTTCATAAGTTTATTTTTGGCCAAGATGTTGATATTTTAATGGCGCGCGCTATGAGGCGCAAGATCGGCTCACCGCGTAAAGGTTCACGCGCTAACTTCTCGATGCAAATTATAATTTCTATGTATACATACGTTATCTTCATTTTTCATTTTTGAAGATCCTAATAAAATTTTATCATATAATTCTTATAATTAAATCATCATACTGTACCTCGTATCACCTTTCATTCTATTTACATTGTCTTCTATTTTTTGCACTAAATGAAAAAAAAACATTAAAAACTAATATTTCAGAAGTATAACTAAAAAGTAAGTTGATATTATTTATTAATACTATTTTTACAAACTTTTTTTTCATGCATCTGCAAATCTGCATAGAGATATAGAGGGAATATCAGCTTTTTTACATCTGCATAAGTTCTTAGCGAAATTTTAACAGTTACATGGTGGTACAAGTCTGTTCTTGTAGGCAGTAAAACTAAAACTTTTTGAGGCTTCAGAGTCTAATTATCTAATATGATATCCATATAAAGTGGATCTAGCTCTTTTGCAGCATCATCAAGGCCCGTCAATTGTGTGTATGCCGCCACATCATAAATGCTCGTTTTATATGCAATGATGATGCTGCAAAAGAACTCGATCCATTTTTATATGGATATCACATATTGGCTCATTTTCATGCGTAGAAGCCGAGTTACGATCGATAAAGCGTCGAAGAATACATACTTACTTGACTGTGAGCCAATCTTGCGCCTCATAGCGCGCCATTAAAATATCGACATCTTAGCCAAAAATAAACTTACGAACATTTTCGTAAGCTCAAATTGTCCCTTTTGAGTTGTTTTATCATTATTGTTAATTAAAGTATAAATGTTTATAGCTCAAGTTTGCTTAAAACCTTTATAAACAAATTAATGTACAATTTTTTTAAGAAAATTATAACTTCAGACGGGTATAACTTTAAAACAAACGAAGATCAAATAATTTAACAAACTTTGTTTGGAAGCCTCTTAATTAAGCTTTAAAAGGACACCTTATAAGGCTCATTTGCATGCGTAGAAGCCGAGTTACGATGGGTTAAGCTTCGAAAAATACTTATTTTGCAATTTGCATTGTGCACTAATTTTACAAAATCTTGTGTTCTAATTGTCGGATTTAAGTTTAGTAAACGGTTATTTCCTCGTTTTTTATTAGGGAACAAATTTTATTTGGATCATTTTTTTTATCTCTTTTAGTTTATAAGCCAGAGCCTTATAAACAATTTATAAACAATTAAATTGTTTATAACAATTTTTTGACCACTCTGATCGAAATCCCCCTCGAAATTCGTAATCAGCAGCCCAAAATCCATAAGAAACCGTTGAGTTTGTCCATCAGAATTGAAAATGACACGGTGACCTCTATTTGGCGTCTAGACTATTATAAATAAACATGTTATTATCACCTGTACCTAATTTACGTGTATAAATAAAAATGTTTAGTTTTTGTCACTTTTAAACATATAACGGCGTATAACTATCAAGTAGAAAATAAATAGATATTATACAAACTAAAAAATGTGTACCTTAATGAAGCCACTACTAATTGTGATTAAAAGAAAAGCAAAATTTTGGTGCTAAAAGCTAAAAGGTAAAAGCAAGTATGAACGCATTCCAATAGAATGGCTAAAGAAAAATATCGTATAAGACATCTGTCAAAATTGTGATTGGTTACGTTGCATTATTTCCTCCAATTTGTTTTAAGGCGTACGATATATTTACATTCTGTATTAAACTAGACATATTATAATATCATAACCTTAAATCAGATATTCGTGTTAAATGGTTTGTAAAGTAAAACTTTTTTTTACATAAATGATTGTTTATTTGTTATTAAAATTATTTTAATTATACAAGTTAGTTATTAGTAAATACTTAGATTTAATAGAAACATACACAGATATACAGACTCAGACAAAAAGGCAGGCCGACAGTCAGTCACACAGACACACCGAGAGACCGTCAGACAAAAACACAGAGAGATCGTCAACAAGTCAGATAAAAACAAAGACACATGGATAAATGGTGACAAGCCAGGGGGATGATTGGTCGCATAAACACAGAAATGTATTATATATAGTTAACGGTAAAGATATATAAATTTTAATGAAAAAATTCTTTATAAAAGGTACAGTTGGAAAAATGAAAGAATACCCATGACCGATCACATCAATCACTTATTTTGTATTTGCTGTCTTTTTCTATAAATAACAAACGTTTGTTATAGAAAGATAGCAAATACAAAAATAAGTGATTGATGTGATCGTTCATGGGTATTCTTTCATTTTTCCGACTGTATATTTATTTAAAAAATTTAATTTTATGGTTTTTTAAATAAATACACATTTTATAAAGAATTTTTTCTTTAAAATTTATTTGTGATTAATGGTGTAGTCAGCTACAGGAAATTTTTCCTTGTGGATAATTCTATATATTCAAGTTTAAACATCAATCTGTTTAAGGTTATGTTATAGTTTACTTACCTTATTAATATATTTGGAATCAAGGAACAAAAGTAGCACAGTAATACCCGTACTATTTGATCTGATTATATTTAAAAAGACTAGGCATAGAAATGTTTACCTGGTAAATTGTTGGTGTAACCTCCATCTAACAGTAGATGACCATCTATAGGATCACACAGCGGTGGCATATAACCAGATAGGGACATCGATGAGCGTACGTACCGCCATAGCGAGCCTACGGAATAGCTTTTCTAAATCAAGAGTTGTAATATTTCCACTGATACCCCATGTCACAATTGCTTATTGTAATAAAAATAAAAGTAATAACTAACATAAATGTAAATGAATATTGTTGTGAATTAATAGAATAGTAATTGACAAATTATAGTTAACTGTTAGGCAGGCCGCACATCAAAGAAACATGAAACGTAAATTACGTTTCATGGAAATAAACCACTGCTAAACAAATATATATCCGGCCATTTATGAAACTCTCCGAAAATAAAAATGTGTCATGAGCATGAATCACACTCGTTTCATTGGTAGGCGGACTTTGGGATTTGTTTAGAAGTGTTTTCTTTTCATGAAACATGTTTTTCGTTTCATGTTTCATGTTTTTCGTTTCATGTTTCTTTGGTGTGCGGCTTGGCTTAGGTTGTAGTAAGTTTTTAGTGTTAGGTAGTTCAACTTCCTTGCTAATAGACTTTTTAATAAATTTTAGTCACTGCTAAGTGAAGGCACTCTAAATCTAGTTGCTTAGTAATTTTGTAATAAAAAATCGCAAATAATATTTCCCATTTACGACCACGAAAAAGTATCGTAATATGCCCTGAACATAAATATTATGTATAAATACCATTATTTTAAATTTTGTCTCAATGTAGGTATTTTATTACGTTTTTAATTTTTAATCAACACTGTTTTTACCCAACGGGGAAAGTTGGACAAGAAATGGAAAAATTGCAATCGAAATTAACACTAAGGGTACGAACATGTCGAAGATACATGGATGTGCGCGGTGTAGGTCGCGATCGCGGTCGCTACATCGATGTCAACACAAACCTTCATTTTCTTATGAGATCGCACATACCAAGGATGTGTCACCCGTTCACCCTCGCGACCTATCATCGCGGTTTACAACGATGTCGATGCCACAACAAAATAGTTTTGGCATCGACAGATGTTTCGGCATCGACAGATCAGAACCTCGATCGCGATGTAAATTAAAGTTTATTGGTGGTTTTTAAACCACGTGCCATTCGCCGGAGATACGGCTGGTGTATTTATTCATTTCTTGTTGTAATCAGGTTGCGACAAGTTTTGGTTATATGGAAACCGCAAAGAACACTGAAAGGAATGTATCTTCGGCATGTTCATACCCTTAGAACGTGAGTAGGAAGGAAATAACCAAGACGATGAGTACACGATATTTTAAAGAGAGCCAATGGAATAATAAAATGGTATGGAAATTGGGCATCAGGCAACAGGATGTTTTAAAACCATTTACATATTTAACTGAAATGGAAATTTTCACAGATATTTGTTAATACAAAGTGTGAATTTGTCACTGTTAACTTAGTAAGTTTTCAAATGTAAATTGTTCAATTATTGTAAGTAGTATTTTTTAAGAAAAAACATCGGTAATTAAATTCTATTCTCTATTGTTTATGCTTATAAAAAATATGGAAATGCTTTAATAAGGTTACAGATAATATAACTCAACTCTCTCTATATGTTCACTATTAATTTGACGGCTGACGTTACTAATGTTTTTTATTATATACGAGTATAAATTTAGTGTTCTATATCTTGAGCTCCAAGTCATACTCTTCGTCAATTTGTACCACTTTTTATTAATTAATTAATATAATTATTATAATTAATATAATAGTGGATTAAGTGTACTTTTCAGTTTTTCGATCTGATGTTGATTTCGCCAAATATCGCGGGATTCGTATTTAAAATTTTAAATTTACCCCACACCCCTCACCGTGGGGAGTCGTGTTTGGTATCATTCGATAGATTCTTGAAAATTATTAAGCACGTATTTTTTAGTTGTTAGATATATGGTTTATTTCGCGAAAAAATCGCTTTTTTCTTGTGAAACTTTGTGACTCACCCATTTCCTTACGCCCCGAACAAATCGTCAGATTTTTGAAATATACACTGTTTTGCATGTACTTAACTTACCTTATCTTAATCTGACGATTTTAAGTTTTTCTAAAGATAGATTTTTTTTTTCGCCCCCCCCCCCTTAACGAACTACCCTGTGTTTAGAGCCAATATATGGTAGAGGTACAGCTGGTTCCTAAAAAAACTGATACGACTCTTAGTAAGATTTGATCATTTTGAGCAGTGTATTTGATATGAATGAAAGCTTTAAGAGATAAAGCAAGAGAGATGAGGGAAAATGGAAAAATGGTCAAAATAGGATACAATAAAATCACAGTAGATGGTAAGGAATGGAGATGGAGTTATAAAGAAGAAAAAGTAGTGGAAATAGCGAGTTCAAAAAACTACCAGAGCTGCATACAAGGAACCAAGGAGGGGACATGCAACGAGCAGGGAAAAAAGAATTTCTAAATAAGTTGGGCAATGTTAATAAATGTTTAGTTTTAAGTAGTAATAAGAATAGAATTAGGAGTAAAAATGATAAATATCATATTAATAATATTACTGGTGATGGGAATATAGGTATTAAGTATAACAACAATATGGGCAATATGATGGGTGAAGGAAATATTGGGAATGAGTGTATAAATAGTAATGAAGGTAGGGAAAAATTAAATATAAGTATTATAAATAAACACAGTAACGAAACAAATAGTAGATATAATGATAATACAAAAACCAGGGAGCATGAAATCAACGATAATACTAGTAATGGAAAAGAAGAAAACGGTAATGAGGAAATACATCATAGCGAGACAAATCATATAAGAATAGCGACATGGAATGTGACATCTCTGACAGGCAAAGAAATAGAAGCTACAGAAGAAATGGAAAAAATGGATGTACAAATATTGGGAATAAGCGAAACAAAAAAGATAGGCAGAGGACATCTAAATATCAACGAGAAATATAGCCTATACTATTCCGGAGTACTGCAGGGACAAAGAGCAGAAGAAGGAGTTGGTATAATAGTGAATAAAAGAATAGAATCAAGGATAACAAATTATGAAGCAGTATCATCTAAAATAATTACAGCCCAAATAGAACTAAAGGATAAGATAGGAATAATACAAATATACGGACCAACAGAAGGTAGTGAAGAAGAGGCTATGATAGAATTCTACAACGAACTCCAATATACATTAGATAAGTTAAGAGAAACAGGAGAAAAAATAATAATTTTAGGAGATTGGAATTCTAGAGTAGGTAAGGACGTTAATAGGGGATTAGGATGTATTGGACAATATGGGGAAGAAACATTAAATAGAAATGGAATTAAAATGCTAGAATTCTGCCAAACGAATGACCTGATAGTAGGAAATACATTCAGTGAACAAACCATTGAAGACAAATATACATTTGTGGCTGAAGAGAGAAATGCAAAGAGCTTAATCGACTATATCGTATACACGAGAAATTTGGAACAAAAAATACAAAATATCTTAACGGAAAAAGAGCCGGAGCTGTCCACACAACACAGGCTTGTCACTGCAAAACTGAAGGATGAAAAAATTGAGGAGGCGGAACGAAAAGAGTACAAGAAAGTAAAAGTAAGCAAACTAAAGATAGAACGTGTGCGAGAACTTTACAAGAAGGAAACCAATAAAAGATTGAGGCAGATAGAGTGCCAAAAAGAAACATGGACAATGGAAGAAAGATGGAAAACTTACAAGGAAGTATTAAAGAAAACAGCAGCTGAAGTATGTGGAATCAAAAAATGTAATAATCAATTGAAAGGGACAAGATGGTGGAATAAAGAAGTAAAAACAGAAATAAAAAAGAAGAAAATGGCATGGAAAAAATACATCGAAACGGGATTAGAAGAAGATAAAGAAGAATATTGCAAGCAGAGACGATTGGTAAAAAAGACAGTCACACAAGCAAAAGCAAAATCATGGAAAGAATTTGGAGAAAAACTACAAGAAGGATATATAACAAATAATAGAAACTTTTGGACGACAATACGACACATGAAAGGGGGAAAACGAAAGGAGATAAATGCAGTAAGAGATAGATCAATGCAAATTCAAATAAACCCAGAACAAA